>NC_133131.1:51550262-51781755 GCF_048418815.1 Hemitrygon akajei
AGGAGCATTTAACCTACTAGCCGATACATCTTTCGACTGCTGGTGGAAATGAAAGCTCCTGGAGGCAACTCTCACGGTATCGGGAAAGATGTCTAATTATTTAGGGAATGCCTTGAACAAGAAGAACATGGCGTAAACTGCTATGCTGTCGTGTTCTTAAGGCTTTTTCAGGCTTGCAAAGTGCTTTCTTTTTCTCTAGTGAAAACAGATGATTTGTGAGGGTTTCCACATGGTCTCTCAGTAGGGTTGTAACCTTTACTCTGCCCAAATTTACATCCTTTGCCTGCAGACAAGCAACCCAACAATGTTTCAGAAAATGACCATTGTAGGCTCATTCACCTTGCTAAAATTATTATAACCTACCACAGGTTAGAAAGGGTTAATTAACAATGCAGTAGTGAGGAATTATTCAGGGAAGAATAATCATATTAGGATGGAAATTTTTATTCAAAATTGAGAGTGATTTAATTCAATCTGTAACTAGCACCATAAATTCAACAAAGGCATGAGATTTGAATTGTTTTTGGTAGACAGGGAAACAAAATTAAAATTAAACAAGCAGCTACTAATACTTGAAGAATTAATACATAATTTACAACAAATATATATGTATATTATTTTCAGGTACAAAAGCACCACAGGAAAAATGGTCCAGCTGAGGCCAACAAGGGAATTTAAAGATAGTGTTAGATCAAAAGGAAATGCTTATTATGTTGCCAAAAACATTAGGAAGTCTGAAGGTTAAGAAAATTTCAAAGTTCAGCAAGGGACCAAGAGATTGATGGACCGAGAATAAGAGAGCAAGCTAGATAGAAGCATAAAAAGAAAATGTGCTATCTTTGATAGATATAGATAAACGAATACGAGTCCCCTACAGAGTGAGACAAGAGAAATTACATTGGGGAATAAGGAATTGGTAGAGAAAATTAACAAATGGAAGAGGACATAGAAAACCTAATGGAAATAGTGGAGATGAAGAGGTATAGAATGAGGAGCTGAAAGGAGTGAATGTTGAAGAAGTTCATGGGACTAAAAGGCAATAAATCCCTAAAATCTGCTGACTTGTAGCCCAAAGTTTTCAAAGAGGTAGTTTTGGAGGTAATTGATTGGCTGTTATCTTCCAATGCCCATTGCTCCTACAACAGTTCCCACAACCTGGAAGATGACCATTGTAATCCCACTTTCAAAGGTACAATGGAGAGAGAATTATGTGTCAGCTAGCCTGACATCAGTGGCAGGAAATATGTTGCAACATTGCATTAAGGAAGAGGTGGCAGACAGTTAGAAAATAACAAGGGTCACGACTGACAAATGTTAAGACTTTTTGAGGTTGCCATAATGGAGAACCAACAAAAGTGACGCAATTGGATTACTAAAAAGCCCTTTGAAAGACAAAAATGTAGAGCACATAGGACCAGAGATGATAGACTGGCATGGTTTAAGGATTTGTTAACAGATAGAAAAATGAATGAAACAATTAACAAAAGAAAATGTTATGGAGTATGTGATTGGCCACAGGACTTCATAAAGTATATTGATTTGGACGAGGGGACCACATGAATTATATCTGAGTGTGGTGATGAGTATCAATATTCACCATGCATGAAGGATACACAGATATGCTTGAGGGGATATTGACAGGCTAAATAAAGGGGCAAAAACATGGTAGGTGGAATATAAGGTGAGGTAGAGAAAATATTAAAGTGTCACTGTGGAATATTGCTGTTCAGGGGATCTGCATGCCATTGTGCATTAATCATTGAAGGTTAACTATAATGCCACAAGGTTATGTTACCTACCCTTGAGTTTCTCAGACTGAGCAGCTGGGTTTAGGATTCGGCCCACAGGTTCACTGGGAGCCACAGCTATGCAGAGAAAAGATCAAGGCAATTTCCTTTTCTCGTTGATTTAATCAGGTCAGCGAGTGAGATTGGAATTGTGTCTTCACTGCATTTCCCCCGGGAGCAGAGTATAACCACTATGGTTGCAGAATGAGTCTCGGCGATCAGGTGGGAATATTTGGGCATATAAATCAGGAGCAGAGAAGGTGTTCGGTCCCTCTAGTCTGGTCCAGCACTTAATTTGATCTGATAGTTGTTTCAGTTCGGTATGTGCATGTCCTGGATAACTCCTTTCAACCCTTTGCTTCTCTTTAAAAATCTCTACCGCTGTTGCCCTTTGAGGAAAAGAGTTCCAGAAAATATTTTGCCTCATTTCAGCTTCTGAGGGAAGCCGGGGGAAGACTATCGGAGACTTGGTCAATATTCGGATTGAGAGACGAAAGACTAGCTAAGAGACACTGGCCCGTGCAAGATCCAGCTGGAGAGATTTTCTGGACTTTCTAAATCCTACTGCTCCAGGTTTTGGTACAGATTATCTGGTCTTGTTAAAAGGAGCTGACCGATGCAGGTTGCCAGTTTAACATAAACTGTAGAAGGATATTGGCTAGAAGCTATTCTGGGACATCCCGATGTACAAGTTTTTTTTTAGCGAAAATGCCGCGCAGCCTACACGATGTCAGATTCAAAAACGGGTGCGGTTGCAAGGTACACGGGAGAGAGAGCGACCAAAATATGCCAGTAAGAGAAAGAGGTTGGTACATGCGTTGCCCGTAACTGGGGGCCGTGAAGCACCGCCGGTGCTGAAGCAGTGAGCTGAGGGAGCAGGGAGCAGGGTGCAGCGTGTTGCCGCTGCAGCACAAGGAAGCGGCGTGTGTCCGCTCCGCTCCAGCGCGCCCCTTCAACACACGGAAGCAGATAGAAGGGGCTTTCTTAAATGCCCGCCAATCAGGGGGCGCGGCTCCCGCCCGGGGCGGGGTTTCTTCGCACCCCCGCGCTTTGACAGCCAATCGGGGCCCGCAGGATGGGCGGGATTAGTGGTGGGGCGGGGCCAGGGCGGAGAGCTCGCCGAGCCAAACACACCTGCGGATGCGCTGGGAGCGGGTGGAGTGCAGTGCCTGAGGTGGGTGCCGCGTATCAGAGTCGCAACGCGGGCGAGGTAAACGACTGCTGAGAGCCGCCGGCGTGCAGGCAGCATGGAGAAGGCGCACAGCAAGACGGTGGAAGAAGTTCTTGCCTACTTCGGCGTGAATGAGAACACAGGTCTGAGCCCCGAGCAAGTGAAGCAGAATCAGGAGCGCTGGGGGCTTAACGGTGAGTGCACGGAGTGGTCGGGCAGACTCCGGGTGGGTGTTGGGGCAGCGAGGGCTCTGGCTGAGTGGGCAAAGGACTGGGGCTGGCTGAGTGAGTGGGCGTGTAGGTAGAGAGTGGGCAGGGGGCTGTCATGTGTGGGATATTAGCTGGATTCAGCGAAGAAAGAACAATCACTGGCTCTCGTGAAAGGGGAAGAGATGTTGTGGGTGACCTGTCAGTACGAGGAGGCGGTGGGAGGTGGAGTAAGTGAGTGAGGGAATGAGAGGTGAGAGAGGGAGGAAAGAAGAGGGAAAAGGTCAGTGAGTGAGTGTTAGAGCTTTAGTGTGGGGGTAACAGGGACGCACTGGCTGTAAGACACATTTCCTGTGGACTGATTGTCAAGTCGTCTTCTGTCAT
This sequence comes from Hemitrygon akajei, assembly GCF_048418815.1. NCBI lineage: Eukaryota > Metazoa > Chordata > Chondrichthyes > Myliobatiformes > Dasyatidae > Hemitrygon > Hemitrygon akajei. The sequence continues at coordinate 51,553,811 of NC_133131.1, forward strand.
CACCAACACAAGGTGGAGGTTATTGGTAGGACAACAGCCAATGATCTGTTTGCACACATTAGGTATCCTAAACCGTGATCTCCGATTGGCCAACGGTTTGGCACCGAACTAGGAGTAGAGTTTATTCGATTTGAATGAGGCTTTGCACTTTGTGTATGAGAGAGGGTGAATTTTTTTCACATGTATATGTTCCATGTGCTAAAATTACAGCCATTTCTTTTTTGTAGGGGCATGAATGACCCCCCACATCTGTTGCAACTTTTGTTTACTGCCATGAAGTAACTGGTGATTAAAATAAAAGGCAGGGTGGAATTTTTGCGTGTAACGCTGAAAAAGAGGGTCAGCGCGACATACTTCAGTCAGGAGTCTGTAATGGAGGCTGTCGTGTGTCCTGTGAACTTCGCTAAGTTGGCAGCCAGCAACGTGAATGTTTTGAATGCTCCACTAACATGGCTGTCAGCTTGCGACAAGTGTTGAAGAATGGCTCTGGCCTGTGTCCTGGCAGTGTGCCATACATCTCCCCTTTGTCTGTCACTGTGTAGTGGCATCTATCTGCAGGAGACGCCTGACGTACGGGATAAGTGTAGCCAGGACACGGGACATTCAAAAATTACTGCAGAAGCAGAAAGCATCCATAATCATTTACTGTTGTAGAAAGTGAGTGAATTGTTCCGTACCTCAGCTTTAGGTCATTAAATTGTATAAATTCCAGTTTAAACTTGGAGGGAATGCTCAAGCATAACTTGCCTTCAAGTACAGATACTGATGATAGTTATTATTTTTTGCTTTGTTGACCGCAAGCATTACATCTGCAAGTTCTGGCCAGAATCTTTATTTGATAGAATTTTGTTGTAGTTTAAACTGCAGAGCAGTCTCCCCACACTCCTGCATTAAATATCACACAGAGAATAGACAGACGGTATTATTGTCCACTGCCTTTTCGCCCATCAGCTCTGTATGGGTGACGCATAATGATTGATCCAAAATGACCCAAGTTTACTTGGTCGACCTTGTGGCTTCAGGAATGGCTCCTCTAAAGCTTTAAGTCTGCAAGTTAGCTTTTGAAAGGAGGCAGGAAAGATCTGTGTGGGACATCACGGTAGTTTCAACTTCCATTTCCTTGGGATTTTTTATCGAGCATCTGTTTGCACTCACTGATCATTGTGACAGTGCTCTGTTTTGTTCAAGCTGAAAGAAAGACGTTTAACATTTTAAATTTTATAGCTTGCTTTAAGTATAAACAATTTACGTCAAGCATTTGCTTTGAGTACATTGAAGAAACATGTAGCTTTCCTCAAAATATGTGGCTTCTCCAAAATGTATGGGCAGTGTTGTCGCTAGAAAAACATGCCTGAACTGACATTTGTCCTACGTTTGCTGTGCTAAGTACCACGCTGTCCGCACGGCTCCCTCTGTCTCTTGTCCTCCTTCACTGTGACACGATGCAGGAGTGCTTTTCGTTTTGAAGTGTTGCTGCAGATGGATGTGTTCACCTAGTTCCATGTGTACTCGCTAGATAAACTTGCTGCTGGGGAAAAAAGTTTGAGAAAAGACTTCGAAAGGAGAGGCACTGTGTGTGAGTGTGTGTATCAATGTGTGCTGTATGTATATCAGTGTGTGTATCTGTGTGTGTGTGTGTATGAAGGTGTGGTCCTTGTGTGAGAGTGTGTATGTAGCTGCTGGTGACGTCCATTTTTCTATTCATTTTTTTACTACTGCTGTCCCAGAGTGTTGAGCGCAGTCCAAGGATTCCCAGAAGTAGCAACATGGCCAGATGAGGAGGCATGTAGGACACTTGCCTTCATTAGCTATGGCATGGAACCCTACAGAAGAGGTTATGGACCAACAATACAAAGCTTTGGTTAGGGCGTAGTTGGTGCAGTTCTGGTCACCGTAGGTAAGGAAGGGCAGGATTAAACTGGAAAGGGTGCAGAGGAGGATCGACCCTTTTGTCTAAATGGGAAGCTGCAGAGGCTGGGTTTGTTTTCCTCAGAGCGGGATGCTGACAGGGACCTGATAGAAGTATGTAACAATATTTGGAGCATAGGCAGTGGGAAACCTATCCCATTATTAGAGCTGTTTAAATGCAGAAGGCTTAAATTTAAGACAACAATTAAAGAATCTAATTTTTAAAAAGTATTGTCACTTGGAGCATGGTTTATGTAGAACAAAGTGTATGAGTGGGTTATGGAGGCAGGGATTCTTGCAACTTTTAAATACCTTGACACCAGCTGAATGATGAGGCTGGGGGCTGGTAAAGGGGATGAATATAGGTGGGTGGCACGCAGTGGCCAGTATGGACATGATGGGGCGAAGGACCTCTTTCTGCAGTATGTTTCAACTGGTAGACCTTTCACATAAACTAACAGCCACATCCAGAAACGGGCGAGGAGCTGAGGCAGTGAAAACTCAGTGTTTTGCCCTGTACTTAAAGCAAATTTATTATCAAAGTACATACACTACCCTGGGGTTCATTTTCTTGCAGGCATTCACAGTACATAGAAAGAGGCACAATAGAGCCAATGAAAAGCTGCACACAAAGACGAACGAACAACTGGTTTGCAAATACAAAAAGAAAAAATAATAATGAATAAGTAATTAAATACTGAGAACATGGGTTATAAAGTTCCTGAAAGTGAGTCCATAGGTTGTGGAATCATTTCAGTGCTGGGGTGAGTGAAGTTATCTACACTAGTTCAATAGCTTGTTCCTGAATCTGGTGGTGTGAGTCCTGAGGCTCCTGCACCTTCTTCCTGACAGCAGCAACGAGAAGAGAGCATGGCCTGGATGGTGGGCGGGTCCCTGATGATGGATGCTGTTTTCCTGCCACAGCTCTCCTTGTAGATGTGCCCAATGGTGGGGAGGACTTTTCCTGTGATGGACTGGACCATATCCATTACTTTTCATAGGCTTTTCTGTTCAAGGGCACTGGTGTTTCTATACCAATGTTTTGACAACACTACTTCATGGACAAAAGTACTCCTTGTGTCTATTCTCTTGTGCATCGTACCTGTGAGAGGGAATAGACATGTTCATGGAGATGGGTGAAGTGCTCTCTCAATTCTACTGAGAATTGAGAAACTGCAGTAGCCTGAGGCTCTCCAGAGGAGCAGTGATTCTTCATGGTTGACTTTTTTTGGGATAGTAAATATAACTGTGAGGAAGAAAAGGTGTGAATGCAGTAATCTAGCAGGGCAGCGACTGCACAGATCAAGAGAGTCCTTGATCTTGCCGAGGGCTCAGCCTGCTGATAAACAATGCTGTTAGCATGCTCGTTCTTGGAGGAAGTACTTCGTAACATGAGGAGTAGTCGAAGAAGTAGGAAGTGAGCACTTTTCACTTGAGTATCTGCTAGATGGTGCTTCGTAATGCAAGTTCACTCACGGCAGTGTCACTGTGGGCGTCTCACGTCTGACAAACATCAGATATTAAAGCTGCTGAGTTTGTGTCGGTATTTTGTCTCTCCATTTCCTCGCCCTATTATGATGCAAGAGTGGATATATGCTACGAGTATTTTTGTGTGCGACATACTGTTGTCAAAATATGAGTACAGGGCAAAACACCAAGCTCTAACTGGTTCATCTTTACCTTGCAGGCTCCTCACTGTGGCTTTATGTTTAGGTGGAGGGTTCAGTAAAAGAAACAGCAGGGAGTTCACCAGTTGTGCGAAAGGACAGGACCTGTCAGTGTAGTGAGGTCAACATGAAAAGCCTTTCAGCTGTAATTGTAACATAGCTGAACAGCAAACCAAAAATGAGCTCCGGCTGCAATCCTTGACATTTTGCCCTCAGATGAGTGTTTGTTTGGCAGGGGTATAGAGGGGTGGGCAGTAAATGGAGTACAGATAAGCTGTAAACTAACGGAAAGACGGTGTATTCTGAGTATACACTGCCAAATATTTGTTTGTAATATGCAGCAACATTTAGATGATCAAATGTTTCTGCATTTGGGAGCCATTGTAGTGTGGCAGTTAACCTGACTCCGTCACAGCTTAGGGCACTGGAATTTGGAGTTCAATTCCGATGTCCTCCCTAAGGAACGTGCGAGTTTTCCCCGGGTGCTCCGGTTTCCTTCCACAGTCCAAGGACACGCCAGTGAGAAGGTTAATTGGTCATTGTAATTTGCCCTGTGATTAGGCTAGGGTGAAATCAGGGGTTGCTAGGCAGCGCAGTGAAGGGCTGGAAGGGCCTATTCTGCACTGTATCTCTGAAATTTAAAAAATGATAATTTAATACATTTAGTAACTGAATTTAATAATTTAAACCATTTCCTCATCATGTTGCTTATTTCAAACACTGGGCATTATTTTTAGACCTCAAGTATTGGTGTTAACTAGGTATAATCTGTTTTAATTTCATATTTCTTGTTGAGACCAGTGTTTAAGGCACAGGTAAAGTGAAGTATGCTTCAAAGTGAGTTGTAATGAACTTCAGAGTTGCCTACAAGATAGCGGTGAACTGTTCACTCTTAGTCAGGACGTTGCAGAGGGGCAGGCTCTAGAATCTGTTGGATTGCTTTCTCTGCTGAATCCCCAGACCCAGCACTAACTGAGCTTGTGCTCTGGATAGTAGGAGGTTGAGAATGTATCTGGGGTGGCACTGGGGCAGACATGGGCAATTGGAGTGGGGGGGGGGGGGCTGATTGATGAAGTATTAGGGGGAGGTTTCAGTGCCGAGACAGGCATTTACTGATGGGATTCTGAGCAACACCCACAAAATGCTGGAGGAACTCTGCAGGCCAGGCAGGATCTATGGGAAAAAACGTTTTGAGCCAAAACCCTTCTGATGGGATTGTTGAGTCTGGAAGGGAACGAGTGGGAATCTGGAGGATGAGTGTGATATGGCAGGGTAATGAAGTGCTCAGAACAGGATGGTGTGTAGGGAGTTGGTTTAGAAGGGGGAGGGCATATGTAATTTATTCAATTTGGTAGGCAGTTTTTCAGGCCCACGTTGTCCCGGGAGTACCCTGTGACAGGCACCTCAACACAAGTAGGTCCAAGATCCCCTGTGGTGCTCCAAAAGGAGCAATGTTCAGGGAGTGAGGTCATCACAAATGATGCCAGTGAACTTTGAGTGATACAGTATGACCCAGGCAACTTGTTATTGCACTCTGTTGCAGGCCAGAGTGAAATGTCTTGAAGTGTGCAGTGCTGAGATAAACAGCTTTATTCAGTTGGATTTTTAGGAAAGTCAAAATTTCAGCTCTGCTACGATGTGATCTGAAAAGCTCTTCATAGCTAGCGTTAGATTGGCATTCAAGGCAGGCAAATTTTCACTGGTCCCCCTTACCCCTCCCGAATTAAATGGTTTATTTATTGCCCCGGCCTCCACTGATTCAATGCTAGCCCCTTAAATCGGGTGAAAATTCTAAGAACTGCAGGATTGTATGTGTTGAAGCATCTTTCACAGTGCAAGAAGGAACACTAAGAATAGAACCAAATTACTCATAAGTTGCTGCTTGGCAACTGTTGTGATCGTGTACTAACGAATGTTATCAACATTACAGTTAAAGGGTCTCTTCAAAAGTTCGTATCAACATCACTGTCCACCCTCAATCTCCAACTGCCTTTTCTGCAGTGTCCTTCCACACCTCTTATCAGGAGCTGTTAAATATTGCCTAGGCAGTTCGCGGTAGTGTTAGTGAGTAACGATGGGCACCTTGCTAAGGAGGAAAGTGATGGATTTTCAGGAAGGTCAGAAAAGAGGGGAGAGAGGCAGTAAGATTTTGTGTACTAACCAGTGCAGGTGAGTAATGGAGAAAGATGTCAGGGAAAGCCTAAAAGGACCCTCATGTCCTTTTATAGCCACGGAGATGGGAGGAGTGATGCCTTAGGGTTTGCACTTTAAAACTGATGTCTGAATGGACCAGGAGCCATTGTAAATCACCAGACACACGGATGAATAGGATCTTGTGCAGTTTTAGAAACTGAAATATAATTTTGAGCTGAAGTCTAAGAATGCCAGGAGAAGTGAGGCTACTCAGATCATTTGGTTCTTTGTGTTTCAAGATAATAGAAGTATATTTGCACTCACACACAACTATTGGAATATACGTCCATCAAAGTTCATTTTAAGTTATGAAGCTATCCACAAAAAATGTAGCAATGTGGTCAGTTGGGGATCTGGTTTTACAGTGTGTAGTGTAGGATCTGGTTTTACAGTGTACACAGTGTGTGGTGTAGGATCTGGTTTTACAGTGTACACAGTGTGTGTGGTGTAGGATCTGGTTTTACAATGTACACAGTGTGTGTGGTGTAGGATCTGGTTTTACAGTGTACACAGTGTGTGTGGTGTAGGATCTGGTTTTACAATGTACACAGTGTGTGTGGTGTAGGATCTGGTTTTACAGTGTACACAGTGTGTGTGGTGTAGGATCTGGTTTTACAGTGTACACAGTGTGTGTGGTGTAGGATCTGGTTTTACAATGTACACAGTGTGTGTGGTGTAGGATCTGGTTTTACAGTGTACACAGTGTGTGTGGTGTAGGATCTGGTTTTACAGTGTACACAGTGTGTGTGGGGTAGGATCTGGTTTTACAGTGTGTAGTGTAGGATCTGGTTTTACAGTGTACACAGTGTGTGGTGTAGGATCTGGTTTTACAGTGTAAACAGTGTGTGGGGGGTAGGATCTGGTTTTACAGTGTACAGTGTGTGGGGGGTAGGATCTGGTTTTACAGTGTACACAGTGTGTGTGGTGTAGGATCTGGTTTTACAGTGTACAGTGTGTGGGGGGTAGGATCTGGTTTTACAGTGTATACAGTGTGTGTGGTGTAGGATCTGGTTTTACAATGTACACTGTGTGTGGTGTAGGATCTGGTTTTACAGTGTAAACAGTGTGTGGTGTAGGATCTGGTTTTACAGTGTAAACAGTGTGTGGTGTAGGATCTGGTTTTACAGTGTACACAGTGTGTGGGGGTAGGATCTGGCTTTACAGTGTACACAGTGTGTGGTGTAGGATCTGGTTTTACAGTGTACACAGTGTGTGTGGTGTAGGATCTGGTTTTACAGTGTACACAGTGTGTGTGGTGTAGGATCTGGTTTTACAGTGTACACAGTGTGTGTGGTGTAGGATCTGGTTTTACAGTGTACACAGTGTGTGTGGTGTAGGATCTGGTTTTACAGTGTACACAGTGTGTGTGGTGTAGGATCTGGTTTTTCAGTGTACACTGTGTGTGGGGGTAGGATCTGGTTTTACAGTGTACACAGTGTGTGTGGTGTAGGATCTGGTTTTTCAGTGTACACAGTGTGTGGTGTAGGATCTGGTTTTACAGTGTACACAGTGTGTGGTGTAGGATCTGGTTTTACAGTGTACACAGTGTGTGGGGGTAGGATCTGGTTTTACAGTGTACAATGTGTGTGGGGGTAGGATCTGGTTTTACAGTGTACAGTGTGTGTGGTGTAGGATCTGGTTTTACAGTGTATACAGTGTGTGTGGTGTAGGATCTGGTTTTACAGTGTACTGTGTGGGGGGTAGGATCTGGTTTTACAGTGTACACAGTGTGTGTGGTGTAGGATCTGGTTTTACAGTGTACAGTGTGTGTGGTGTAGGATCTGGTTTTACAGTGTACACAGTGTGTGTGGTGTAGGATCTGGTTTTACAGTGTAAACAGTGTGTGGTGTAGGATCTGGTTTTACAGTGTACACAGTGTGTGGGGGGTAGGATCTGGTTTTACAGTGTACACAGTGTTTTGGGGTAGGATCTGGTTTTACAGTGTACAGTGTGTGTGGTGTAGGATCTGGTTTTACAGTGTACTGTGTGGGGGGTAGGATCTGGTTTTACAGTGTACACAGTGTGTGTGGTGTAGGATCTGGTTTTACAGTGTACAGTGTGTGTGGTGTAGGATCTGGTTTTACAGTGTACACAGTGTGTGTGGTGTAGGATCTGGTTTTACAGTGTAAACAGTGTGTGGTGTAGGATCTGGTTTTACAGTGTACACAGTGTGTGGGGGGTAGGATCTGGTTTTACAGTGTACACAGTGTTTTGGGGTAGGATCTGGTTTTACAGTGTACACAGTGTGTGTGGTGTAGGATCTGGTTTTACAGTGTACACAGTGTGTGTGGTGTAGGATCTGGTTTTACAGTGTACACAGTGTGTGGTGTAGGATCTGGTTTTACAGTGTACACAGTGTGTGGGGTAGGATCTGGCTTTACAGTGTACACAGTGTGTGTGGGTAGGATCTGGTTTTACAATGTACACTGTGTGTGGGGTGTAGGATCTGGTTTTACAGTGTACACAGTGTGTGTGGTGTAGGATCTGGTTTTACCGTGTACACGGTGTGTGGGGGTAGGATCTGGTTTTACAGTGTACACAGTGTGTGTGGTGTAGGATCTGGTTTTACAGTGTACACAGTGTGTGTGGTGTAGGATCTGGTTTTACCGTGTATACAGTGTGTGTGGTGTAGGATCTGGTTTTACAGTGTACACAGTGTGTGTGGTGTAGGATCTGGTTTTACAGTGTACACAGTGTGTGTGGGTAGGATCTGGTTTTACAGTGTACACAGTGTGTGTGGGGGTAGGATCTGGTTTTACAGTGTACACAGTGTGTGTGGGGGTAGGATCTGGTTTTACAATGTACACAGTGTGTGGGGTGTAGGATCTGGTTTTACAGTGTACACAGTGTGTGGGGGTAGGATCTGGTTTTACAGTGTACACAGTGTGTGGTGTAGGGTCTGGTTTTACAGTGTACACAGTGTGTGTGGTGTAGGATCTGGTTTTACAGTGTACACAGTGTGTGTGGTGTAGGATCTGGTTTTACAGTGTACACAGTGTGTGGTGTAGGATCTGGTTTTACCGTGTACACTGTGTGTGGTGTAGGATCTGGTTTTACAGTGTACACAGTGTGTGGGGGTAGGATCTGGTTTTACAGTGTACACAGTGTGTGGGGGTAGGATCTGGTTTTACAGTGTACAGTGTGGGGGGTAGGATCTGGTTTTACAGTGTACACTTTGTGTGGGAGTAGGATCTGGTTTTACAGTGTGTGGGGGTAGGATCTGGTTTTACAGTGTACACTTTGTGTGGTGTAGGATCTGGTTTTACAGTGTACACAGTGTGTGTGGTGTAGGATCTGGTTTTACAGTGTACACAGTGTGTGTGGTGTAGGATCTGGTTTTACAGTGTGGGGAGTAGGATCTGGTTTTACAGTGTACACTTTGTGTGGTGTAGGATCTGGTTTTACAGTGTACACAGTGTGTGTGGTGTAGGATCTGGTTTTACAGTGTACACAGTGTGTGTGGTGTAGGATCTGGTTTTACAATGTACACTGTGTGGGAGTAGGATCTGGTTTTACAGTGTGTGGGGGTAGGATCTGGTTTTACAGTGTACACTTTGTGTGGTGTAGGATCTGGTTTTACAGTGTACACAGTGTGTGTGGTGTAGGATCTGGTTTTACAGTGTACACAGTGTGTGTGGTGTAGGATCTGGTTTTACCGTGTACACAGTGTGTGTGGTGTAGGATCTGGTTTTACAATGTACACTGTGTGTGGTGTAGGATCTGGTTTTACAGTGTCCACAGTGTGTGTGGTGTAGGATCTGGTTTTACAGTGTACACAGTGTGTGGGGGTAGGATCTGGTTTTACAGTGTACACAGTGTGTGTGGTGTAGGATCTGGTTTTACAGTGTACACAGTGTGTGGTGTAGGATCTGGTTTTACAGTGTACACAGTGTGTGGGGGTAGGATCTGGTTTTACAATGTACACTGTGTGTGGTGTAGGATCTGGTTTTACAGTGTACAGTGTGTGGGGGGTAGGATCTGGTTTTACAGTGTACACAGTGTGTGGGGGGGTAGGATCTGGTTTTACAGTGTACACAGTGTGTGGTGTAGGATCTGGTTTTACAGTGTCCACAGTGTGTGGGGGTAGGATCTGGTTTTACAGTGTACACAGTGTGTGGGGGGGTAGGATCTGGTTTTACAGTGTACACAGTGTGTGGTGTAGGATCTGGTTTTACAGTGTATACAGTGTGTGGGGGTAGGATCTGGTTTTACAATGTACACTGTGTGTGGTGTAGTATCTGGTTTTACAGTGTACACAGTGTGTGGTGTAGGATCTGGTTTTACAGTGTACACAGTGTGTGGGGGTAGGATCTGGTTTTACAGTGTACACAGTGTGTGTGGTGTAGGATCTGGTTTTACAGTGTACTCAGTGTGTGGGGGTAGGATCTGGTTTTACAGTGTACACAGTGTGTGGGGGTAGGATCTGGTTTTACAGTGTACACAGTGTGTGGTGTAGGATCTGGTTTTACAATGTACAATGTGTGTGGGGGTAGGATCTGGTTTTACAGTGTACAGTGTGTGGTGTAGGATCTGGTTTTACAGTGTACACAGTGTGTGGGGGTAGGATCTGGTTTTACAGTGTACACAGTGTGTGTGGTGTAGGATCTGGTTTTACAGTGTACAATGTGTGTGGGGGTAGGATCTGGTTTTACAGTGTACAGTGTGTGGTGTAGGATCTGGTTTTACAGTGTACACAGTGTGTGGGGGTAGGATCTGGTTTTACAGTGTACACAGTGTGTGGGGGTAGGATCTGGTTTTACAGTGTACACAGTGTGTGGGGGTAGGATCTGGTTTTACAGTGTACACAGTGTGTGGTGTAGGATCTGGTTTTACAGTGTACACAGTGTGTGTGGTGTAGGATCTGGTTTTACAGTGTACACAGTGTGTGTGGTGTAGGATCTGGTTTTACAGTGTACACAGTGTGTGTGGTGTAGGATCTGGTTTTACAATGTACACTGTGTGTGGTGTAGGATCTGGTTTTACAGTGTCCACAGTGTGTGTGGTGTAGGATCTGGTTTTACAGTGTACACAGTGTGTGGGGGTAGGATCTGGTTTTACAGTGTACACAGTGTGTGGGGTAGGATCTGGTTTTACAGTGTACACAGTGTGTGTGGGTAAGATCTGGTTTTACAGTGTACAGTGTGTGGGGGGGTAGGATCTGGTTTTACCGTGTACACAGTGTGTGGTGTAGGATCTGGTTTTACAGTGTACACAGCGTGTGGGGGTAGGATCTGGTTTTACAGTGTACACAGTGTGTGGGGGTAGGATCTGGTTTTACAGTGTACACAGTGTGTGTGGTGTAGGATCTGGTTTTACAGTGTACACAGTGTGTGTGGTGTAGGATCTGGTTTTACAGTGTACACAGTGTGTGTGGTGTAGGATCTGGTTTTACAATGTACACTGTGTGTGGTGTAGGATCTGGTTTTACAGTGTCCACAGTGTGTGTGGTGTAGGATCTGGTTTTACAGTGTACACAATGTGTGTGGGGGTAGGATCTGGTTTTACAGTGTACACAGTGTGTGGGGGTAGGATCTGGTTTTACAGTGTACACAGTGTGTGGGTGTAGGATCTGGTTTTACAGTGTACACAGTGTGTGGGGGTAGGATCTGGTTTTACAGTGTACACAATGTGTGTGGGGGTAGGATCTGGTTTTACAGTGTACACAGTGTGTGGGTGTAGGATCTGGTTTTACAGTGTACACAGTGTGTGGTGTAGGATCTGGTTTTACAGTGTACACAGTGTGTGGGGGTAGGATCTGGTTTTACAGTGTACACAGTGTGTGGGGGTAGGATCTGGTTTTACAGTGTACAGTGTGTGGGGGGTAGGATCTGGTTTTACAGTGTACAGTGTGTGTGGTGTAGGATCTGGTTTTACAGTGTACACAGTGTGTGGGGGTAGGATCTGGTTTTACAGTGTACACAGTGTGTGGGGGTAGGATCTGGTTTTACAGTGTACACACTGTGTGTGGTGTAGGATCTGGTTTTACAGTGTACACAGTGTGTGGGGGTAGGATCTGGTTTTACAGTGTACACAGTGTGTGGGGGTAGGATCTGGCTTTACAGTGTACACAGTGTGTGTGGTGTAGGATCTGGTTTTACAGTGTACACAGTGTGCGGGGGGTAGGATCTGGTTTTACAGTGTACACAGTGTGTGGGGGGTAGGATCTGGTTTTACAGTGTCCACAGTGTGGGGGGTAGGATCTGGTTTTACAGTGTACACAGTGTGGGGGGTAGGATCTGGTTTTAGAGTGTACAGTGTGTGGGGGTAGGATCTGGTTTTACAGTGTCCACAGTGTGTGTGGTGTAGGATCTGGTTTTACAGTGTACACAGTGTGTGTGGTGTAGGATCTGGTTTTACAATGTACACAGTGTGTGGGGGGTAGGATCTGGTTTTACAGTGTACACAGTGTGTGTGGTGTAGGATCTGGTTTTACAGTGTACTGTGTGGGGGGTAGGATCTGGTTTTACAATGTACACAGTGTGTGTGGTGTAGGATCTGGTTTTACAGTGTACTGTGTGGGGGGTAGGATCTGGTTTGACAGTGTACACAGTGTGTGGGGGTAGGATCTGGTTTTACAGTGTACTGTGTGGGGGGTAGGATCTGGTTTTACAGTGTACACTTTGTGTGGTGTAGGATCTGGTTTTACAGTGTACACAGTGTGTGTGGTGTAGGATCTGGTTTTACCGTGTACACAGTGTGTGTGGTGTAGGATCTGGTTTTACAGTGTACACAGTGTGTGTGGTGTAGGATCTGGTTTTACAGTGTACACAGTGTGTGTGGGGGTAGGATCTGGTTTTACAGTGTACACAGTGTGTGTGGTGTAGGATCTGGTTTTACAGTGTACACAGTGTGTGGTGTAGGGTCTGGTTTTACAGTGTACTCAGTGTGTGGGGGTAGGATCTGGTTTTACAGTGTACACAGTGTGTGTGGTGTAGGATCTGGTTTTACAGTGTACAGTGTGTGGGGGTAGGATCTGGCTTTACAGTGTACACAGTGTGTGGGGGTAGGATCTGGTTTTACAGTGTATACAGTGTGTGTGGTGTAGGATCTGGTTTTACAGTGTACACAGTGTGTGTGGTGTAGGATCTGGTTTTACAGTGTACACAGTGTGTGTGGTGTAGGATCTGGTTTTACAGTGTACACAGTGTGTGGGGGTAGGATCTGGTTTTACAGTGTACACTGTGTGGTGTTGGATCTGGTTTTACAGTGTACACAGTGTGTGGGGGTAGGATCTGGTTTTACAGTGTACACAGTGTGTGGGGGTAGGATCTGGTTTTACAGTGTACACAGTGTGTGGGGGTAGGATCTGGTTTTACAATGTACACTGTGTGTGGGGGTAGGATCTGGTTTTACAGTGTACACAGTGTGTGGGGGTAGGATCTGGTTTTACAATGTACACAGTGTGTGTGGTGTAGGATCTGGTTTTACAGTGTACACAGTGTGTGGGGGTAGGATCTGGTTTTACAATGTACACTGTGTGTGGTGTAGGATCTGGTTTTACAGTGTACACAGTGTGTGGGGGTAGGATCTGGTTTTACAATGTACACTGTGTGTGGTGTAGGATCTGGTTTTACAGTGTACACAGTGTGTGTGGTGTAGGATCTGGTTTTACAGTGTACACAGTGTGTGTGGTGTAGGATCTGGTTTTACAATGTACACTGTGTGTGGTGTAGGATCTGGTTTTACAGTGTACACTGTGTGGGGGTAGGATCTGGTTTTACAGTGTACACAGTGTGTGTGGTGTAGGATCTGGTTTTACAATGTACACTGTGTGTGGTGTAGGATCTGGCTTTACAGTGTACACAGTGTGTGGGGGTAGGATCTGGTTTTACAGTGTACACAGTGTGTGGGGGTAGGATCTGGTTTTACAGTGTACACAGTGTGTGTGGGTAGGATCTGGTTTTACAGTGTACACAGTGTGTGTGGTGTAGGATCTGGTTTTACAGTGTACACAGTGTGTGTGGTGTAGGATCTGGTTTTACAGTGTACACTGTGTGTGGGGGTAGGATCTGGTTTTACAGTGTACACAGTGTGTGGGGGGTAGGATCTGGTTTTACAGTGTACACAGTGTGTGGGGGTAGGATCTGGTTTTACAGTGTACACAGTGTGTGTGGGTAGGATCTGGTTTTACAGTGTACACAGTGTGTGGTGTAGGATCTGGTTTTACAGTGTACACAGTGTGTGGGGGTAGGATCTGGTTTTACAGTGTACACTGTGTGTGGGGGTAGGATCTGGTTTTACAGTGTACACAGTGTGTGTGGTGTAGGATCTGGTTTTACAATGTACACAGTGTGTCGGGGGTAGGATCTGGTTTTACAGTGTACACTGTGTGTGGTGTAGGATCTGGTTTTACAGTGTACACAGTGTGTGGGGGTAGGATCTGGTTTTACAATGTACACTGTGTGTGGTGTAGGATCTGGTTTTACAGTGTACACAGTGTGTGTGGTGTAGGATCTGGTTTTACAGTGTACACAGTGTGTGGGGGTAGGATCTGGTTTTACAATGTACACAGTGTGTGTGGTGTAGGATCTGGTTTTACAGTGTACTGTGTGGGGGGTAGGATCTGGTTTTACAGTGTACACAGTGTGTGTGGTGTAGGATCTGGTTTTACAGTGTACTGTGTGGGTGGTAGGATCTGGTTTTACAGTGTACACAGTGTGTGTGGTGTAGGATCTGGTTTTACAGTGTACACAGTGTGTGGTGTAGGGTCTGGTTTTACAGTGTACACAGTGTGTGGGGGTAGGATCTGGTTTTACCGTGTACACAGTGTGTGTGGTGTAGGATCTGGTTTTACAGTGTACAGTGTGTGGGGGTAGGATCTGGCTTTACAGTGTACACAGTGTGTGGGGGTAGGATCTGGTTTTACAGTGTATACAGTGTGTGTGGTGTAGGATCTGGTTTTACAGTGTATACAGTGTGTGTGGTGTAGGATCTGGTTTTACAGTGTATACAGTGTGTGTGGTGTAGGATCTGGTTTTACAGTGTACACAGTGTGTGGGTGTAGGATCTGGTTTTACAGTGTGTGGGGGTAAGATCTGGTTTTTCAATTTACACTGTGTGTGGTGTAGGATCTGGTTTTACAGTGTACAGTGTGTGGGGGGTAGGATCTGGTTTTACAGTGTACACAGTGTGTGTGGTGTAGGATCTGGTTTTACAGTGTATACAGTGTGTTTGGTGTAGGATCTGGTTTTACAGTGTATACAGTGTGTGTGGTGTAGGATCTGGTTTTACAGTGTAAACAGTGTGTGTGGTGTAGGATCTGGTTTTACAGTGTATACAGTGTGTGTGGTGTAGGATCTGGTTTTACAGTGTAAACAGTGTGTGGGGTGTAGGATCTGGTTTTACAGTGTAAACAGTGTGTGTGGTGTAGGATCTGGTTTTACAGTGTATACAGTGTGTGTGGTGTAGGATCTGGTTTTACAGTGTAAACAGTGTGTGTGGTGTAGGATCTGGTTTTACAGTGTATACAGTGTGTGTGGTGTAGGATCTGGTTTTACAGTGTCCACAGTGTGTGTGGTGTAGGATCTGGTTTTACAGTGTAAACAGTGTGTGGGGTGTAGGATCTGGTTTTACAGTGTAAACAGTGTGTGTGGTGTAGGATCTGGTTTTACAGTGTATACAGTGTGTGTGGTGTAGGATCTGGTTTTACAGTGTAAACAGTGTGTGTGGTGTAGGATCTGGTTTTACAGTGTATACAGTGTGTGTGGGGGTAGGATCTGGTTTTACAGTGTATACAGTGTGTGTGGTGTAGGATCTGGTTTTACAGTGTAAACAGTGTGTGGGGTGTAGGATCTGGTTTTACAGTGTAAACTGTGTGTGTGGTGTAGGATCTGGTTTTACAGTGTATACAGTGTGTGTGGTGTAGGATCTGGTTTTACAGTGTAAACAGTGTGTGTGGTGTAGGATCTGGTTTTACAGTGTATACAGTGTGTGTGGTGTAGGATCTGGTTTTACAGTGTCCACAGTGTGTGGGGTGTAGGATCTGGTTTTACAGTGTACACAGTGTGTGGGGGTAGGATCTGGTTTTACAGTGTACACAGTGTGTGGGGGTAGGATCTGGTTTTACAGTGTACACAGTGTGTGGGGGTAGGATCTGGTTTTACAGTGTACACAGTGTGTGTGGTGTAGGATCTGGTTTTACAGTGTACACAGTGTGTGTGGTGTAGGATCTGGTTTTACAGTGTACACAGTGTGTGGGGGTAGGATCTGGTTTTACAGTGTACACAGTGTGTGTGGTGTAGGTTCTGGTTTTACAGTGTACACACTGTGTGTGGTGTAGGATCTGGTTTTACAGTGTACACAGTGTGTGGGGGGTAGGATCTGGTTTTACAATGTACACTGTGTGTGGTGTAGGATCTGGTTTTACAGTGTACACAGTGTGTGGGTGTAGGATCTGGTTTTACAGTGTGTGGGGGTAAGATCTGGTTTTTCAATTTACACTGTGTGTGGTGTAGGATCTGGTTTTACAGTGTACAGTGTGTGGGGGGTAGGATCTGGTTTTACAGTGTACACAGTGTGTGTGGTGTAGGATCTGGTTTTACAGTGTATACAGTGTGTGTGGTGTAGGATCTGGTTTTACAGTGTACACAGTGTGTGTGGTGTAGGATCTGGTTTTACAGTGTACACAGTGTGTGTGGTGTAGGATCTGGTTTTACAGTGTATACAGTGTGTGTGGTGTAGGATCTGGTTTTACAGTGTACACAGTGTGTGTGGTGTAGGATCTGGTTTTACAGTGTACACAGTGTGTGTGGTGTAGGATCTGGTTTTACAATGTACACAGTGTGTGTGGTGTAGGATCTGGTTTTACAATGTACACAGTGTGTGGTGTAGGATCTGGTTTTACAGTGTACACAGTGTGTGTGGTGTAGGATCTGGTTTTACAATGTACACAGTGTGTGGGTGTAGGATCTGGTTTTACAGTGTACAGTGTGTGTGGTGTAGGATCTGGTTTTACAGTGTACACAGTGTGTGGGGGTAGGATCTGGTTTTACAGTGTACACAGTGTGTGGTGTAGGATCTGGTTTTACAGTGTACACAGTGTGTGTGGTGTAGGATCTGGTTTTACAGTGTACACAGTGTGTGGGGGTAGGATCTGGTTTTACAGTGTACACAGTGTGTGGGGGTAGGATCTGGTTTTACAGTGTACACTGTGTGTGGTGTAGGATCTGGTTTTACAGTGTACACTGTGTGTGGTGTAGGATCTGGTTTTACAGTGTACACAGTGTGTGGGGGTAGGATCTGGTTTTACAATGTACACTGTGTGTGGTGTAGGATCTGGTTTTACAGTGTACACAGTGTGTGGGAGTAGGATCTGGTTTTACAGTGTGTGGGGGTAAGATCTGGTTTTTCAATGTACACTGTGTGTGGTGTAGGATCTGGTTTTACAGTATATACAGTGTGGTGTAGGATCGGGTTTCAGTTTATGCATTGTACATGATGGAACATGCTGCATTAGTTCCTGCCCTGTGTTGATATGGTGCATGACGCTCCAGAGGTGAGATAACAAATTAGTGAGGAGAAGACTGTGCAGTGCTGGCTGTGACTGACAAGGAACTCCGGTAGTACAGTACTGTCCCATCGATACTGTGGAAGTTCCCAACTGGAGTGACGATACTGTTGGGTTAGGGAAACTACGGCAGAAACCTGTCATTTCTGGCAAATGCCAGACCAGGAACAGATCATGTCCTGCTGCTGGTGTTGCCAGGGTGGGCAATGTTCTGAAAGCGGCTGCCATTTCCTCGGTAATCCATGGCTAGCAGAAGGTGCTAAGGGTGTTACAGACATTGCGGGAAACAAAGCTCAGGGGTGCAATTTGCCCTCAAAGCTGGGTATCTCTTTGTACTTACTGATTTTAATGTCCTTGGTACTGTGAACACTTTAAAACATTATTAAATATGATATTTTCAATAAAATCATGTGAAGATTTGCAGATTATTAAAATGTTCAAGTAAACTAACTGAGGAAAAAGCAGCCTTATTCATTCTCCAGGCCTGAATGTAGTCAGATCAGAGTTGACTGGTGTAGGAGTGGCAAGATGCACAAAGAGAGATTGCAGTGAGATTAGATTCTGCCTTCAGATGATCAGTCTGTGTGTTCACCGAACACAAGGCAGTGTGGGAATATCTGGCGCTGGAGACTGTACATCACAATGCAGTCTGACAGAGTGGATGGGGCACTAGAATCAATTGCTATGAGGGTCATTTCAGGATTAGCAAACTGTAATAAACAAGGTGCCACATAGATCAGAGCTGGAATCTCGGCCAGTTGCCATCAATATCAGTGATTTCAAGAAGGAACTTGGGTGCACTATATTATAACCAAATCCGCTAACGATTTAAAGATTGGGGTTGTAAATTGTGAGGCCACAAGTTACAGGAATTTGCCTTGTAATGGCATTGAGTTAACGTCAAACAAAGTCTGTGAAAGTCCCTGGTGTACATATACATGCGCAAATGAAGCTAACTTAGATGAAGTCTTGGTCGGCATTGAGCAGATGGGCTGAAGGGCTTATCTCCATACAGAGTGACTGGATGATTCAATCATAATGGTTCCTGAAGCAATGGTGTCAGGTTTTCCTGCATAATGCCACATATTCCTTCATCAGTCAAAACCTATTGCTTCTGTTCTGCTCCTCAGTGAATATCCCCTATCTTCTGTCCACGGGGGAGTGGGGCTACTGAGTGAATTGATGCTTTGCTGGTGATAGGTGGGAGTGGGAGGCTGCTGAGAACTGGGTACACAGCAGACTGTCTTTTGCCTCTCCAGGGCTCCTGGCTGGATGTTGCCTGGGAGATCTCTACATGGACAGGGAGTTACCACAATCTGTATCTGGCTTTACAGACAGGAGGAAAAGGAAGTTAAATCTCCTCCTCCTCTTGAGTATGGAGTTTGGGTGACTGTGCAATGTGGCAGAGATCAGAAACAGCTCTGAGCTAAGGGCAACTGTGATTCTGGCCAGTGGTGAGCACAAGCTGGTACAGGTGGATGGAAGTGTTTGTGATTCAATCGCTCAAGTTGAAGAATTAAGGTTACTTTCAGCCTGACCCTGACCATAACCTTGTAGTTATCTGTAAGTTCAGGGGTTATAGAACATTACAAATGGTCCATTTTTGTTCAAGTATCTACTGAGCAATTAGTTTCACTTTTTATCTAAAGCTTTCTCCACCACCAATCAGAAACAGAACTGGCAGTCACTTGGACAAGTATGTACTGATTGAAGAATGGATTTGTTAAGAACAAATCACATCCAATTATTTTTGTAGAAGTAATGCAGAGGACAGTTTGGGAAATACTGTTGATGCAGGCTTCCCAAAGGAATTCGTTAGGGTTAGGGTTTGTCATCAGGATTGAAGTTGATGAAATAAAAGTGGGCAGAACGCTGGGCAAGTGGCAAGGAGCAGTGAGAGGTTTCTCAGACGAGGAGGAAGTTACATGCAATGAAAACCATGCAGCCATATCACAGATACACAGTTAAACATCATTCATAAGAAAAAAAAGAATTTTTTTTTACATGAAAGAACAGAATTAGAACAAAAAACACAAGTAATTATAGTATAGTGATTAGGGTTGTTCTGGTTGGTTCAGCAACTGAATGGTTGAAGGGAAGTAACTGTTCTTGAACCTGGTGTTTTGGACTTCATGCTTCTGTACCTCCTAGCTAATGGTAGCTGTAAGAAGATGGCATGCCCCTTTGATGGATTTAGCCTTCTGGAGGCAGTGCCTCCTGTGGATACTACACTAAAGAACTCGTCCACATTGACACTTTTACTTAATTATACTCTTGTTCTGAGAAAGCATCTTTGTGTTTTTATTTTATCTAACTTTTTGATGTTTTAACATTCATCTCTGCTTTTCACCTTTAATCTTTCCATATTCTCCTAGTCTATATGCTGATTAAGTATTTTCCATAACCCTTTCTTTCTCTTTGACTCATCTTGCCCTCTGTGACCCAGGGGACTGCCTTTTCTCTGTGGGAACTTTTAGCCTGAACTATTTGTTCTGGGGTTGATTTACCATCTAGTGGCTGTTTCCTGTTCACATTTGCCAAATCAGTTCTCAGACCAACAAAACTGTCCTCACCCAAGCTTTAACTCAGATTTTATTAATAATGATCACTACAATGCAACCTTTCTCTCGCTGACACTTGCTAGTTTACCCAGAGTCGCAACTCCTTTGGCTCTGGGGTTATCTGCTTGCTCGGCTCAGGTCCCGCGGGGTTTGTACATGGGTAGCTGCTCCCCACGGCTAGTCCCATTTTCACACTTGTTGGAAATCTGCCTACATACTTGCTCTTCTACCTCCTTTGGACAGTTTAGAGCTCTACAATACAGTTCCAGCAATGTGACAGGCCCTTATTTGTTCTTTAGTACAATCTATGTAGCCTCATTTTATGATCTTTCATGCACATCATCCCCTGTTGCAAAAGGAACTAAATTGTTGAACGTGGATTAATTGGCCCAAAGGGGCTGTTTCCATGCTGTGCTGTTCTGTAACTCTGAACCGATTATTTCTTTAACCAATATTGCAAAATACTTCTATTTAATCCTCTTACTTATTTCTTCCCTAACCACTGTAGAGTGCTCCAGTCCTGCCCCTCTATGAACCACATTTCCATAATTAGTTTGATAGCTTCTGTCTGTCTGAACTTTAAGCTTGTCTACCTTAATCACTAAACTCGACATCCACCAGAAGTCAACCAGAATGTGACTATATCCATTTTCTGACTTTAGTTTTGACTTGCCTTTCAAGCCTTCACTCATTTTCTGCTTCTCATTTCTTCTCTAGTCTTTGCTTAGCTTCCTGCCCCCTGCCAAGACCATTCCATCCCTACTCCAGCAGCACCAGCAAACCTGCAAGTGATGCTGTTGGTCATAGTCCTGTTGAAGAACCACCCATCCAACCTGTCCAGCCTCAGTTCTCCTTACCGAGGTATCAGGAGGGAATCCGAGGGTGCGGTACAGGTATGCGATGCTGTTCTCTGGGAAAAGGTTGGCTATTTGAGAGCATACTTTCAGCATGTGACTGTTGCAAAAAGTACTTTACAATCGAAGGCTTTGGACCAGTTGTTGGTAAATAAAGTTAACATAGGTCGGTACTGGATCAGATGGGCTGAAAGGCCTCCTTCTGTGCTTTGAGTCTATACACTACTGGGGTCTCACTTATTTCACAATGGGGCCGCCCAGCAGAGTGAGGGGAACGTGACTTTGACTTCATGCTACATTTCCTTGCCACGTTCATAACTTGCTTTGGAGAAGTTATTCAGGTACACTTAATTAACAAAAGACACTTGTATTTTAAATTTCAGGAAAAACTTGAAATTTCTTGGCACATGCTACAGGAGGTGATATTTACCATTGACAGGCTTGGAATGTCAGCTAAGCTGCATCCCTGGTGAATGCTTTGCTCTGCTGGGGTTAGCTCCAAACTGTTTACTATCCCGACTTGGTTCTTCATTGTCGCTGAATTTAAATGCTGGAGTTTGCTTCCTAACAGCTCTGTGGGAGCACTATCATGAGGCCAACAGAAGTTCAAGGAGATGGGTCACCACCATCATCTTGAGGGCAGTTACAGATGGGCAGTGATTGCCAGTCTTGCATGTGACATCCATACAGGCACAGGAGCCGCGTATAGAGAGGAAGAGAGCTACATGTGAAGCAGGATCTGAATCAGGTTTAATATCACCGGCATACGTCATGAAAACTAAATCAGAGAAGAAAATCGAGTTACGTTAAGTCTATTAAATAGTTAAGTTAAAATAAGTAGTGCAAAATAACAGAAATAAAAAATAAAACAGTGAGGCAGTGTTCATGGGTTCAGTGTCCATTTAGAAGTCGGATGGCAGAGGGGAAGGAGCTGCTCCTGAGTCACTGAGTGTGTGCCTTCAGGCTCCTGATGGTAACAGTGAGAAGGGGTCACGTCCTGGGTGGTGGGGATCCTTAATGATAGACACCATCTTCCTAAGGCACCGCTCCTTGAAGATGTCTTGGATACTATGGATACCATGATAGAGCTGACTGATTTTACCAGTTTCTGCGACTTACTTCAGTCTTGTGCAGACAATGATGCAGTCCTCCTGCTGCAGTTGGGATCTGCCCTCGTCTGGTGTGGTCATGTCAACAAATTTCATTAACTGAGAGGGGGTGTGTTAAATGTTTCTAACATCACCATTTCTTTGAAGATAAAGACCTTTTACAGCATCGACGGAGTTATAACAGCACCAAACCAGGCCCATTAGCATTTGTAATATGAGAGTATGTATTTGTACTAATCCTGTTTTCCAGCACTGTCTGTGGCCTTCGCTGTGTGGTTTGTTCAACTACTAGGCACTTTTCAAATACTGCACAAGTTCTTGTCTCCACCTCTCACCGAGGCAATGTATTTCAATTGCATTAGCTTCTGAGTAGATGAGTTGATCCTTGGATCCCCTCATTGCATCTTTCCCACAGTGTGCTAACCAGAGTATACACAGTACTCAAGCTGTGCCCTCAGAAATATTTTATTAAGTTGTACCGTAACCTCCCTGCTCTTGTGCTCTTTGCCCTGGATAATGAAGTCTAGCATTCTACATGCCTTCTTCATCATCTTACTCATTTTTTTTGTGTGCGGCTGAGGGGGATTTGGGTGTTGATGTGCCTGTTCCATTTTTGTTCTTTTTTTTGTGTGTGGGGAGGAGGGATTCAGCTTGTGTAGTAAACTGCATACAAAATAAACAGCGCCAACCACTCGCCACCTGATCACCCATGCTGTCAAACTTAGCGACTGAAACTAAAAGGCAAGTGATCATTTCATTATGTCTTTGCCAAAAGAACAGACAGTTTCAGAGACTAGTCTTGAAATCAGTCTTGCTGCACAGTCTGTAACTGTGCTCGCTTGGAAAATGTCGTCCTTGTTGGCGTATTGCCCTGAGCAGAGCAGAGACATGGCGCTCAGCCAGAACGACAGTTGGGTAAGGTGGTCACTCTGGTGAGTTGTGGCCTCTTCATACGTCCTCTGTCTGGCAGTAGCCGCTCGGAGTTGAGAAAGGGTCAGAGTTCACTGAGGAGACGAAGAGAAGTCCTTGCTTTGTGATGCACTGCACTTCCTTTGCACTCGCCTGTCTTTGAACAAAGAAGGGTTCTAACCTTTGCCCAACTGAGTCGCTCTGTGCTGAGAGTTTGCTTACTAAAGTGCAAACACTCCAGAGTCTATCTTCGGCTTTGGAAAGTTGTCGAATCAGCTGAAAAGAGATTGCCTCTGGAGAGCCGTAGCATTTGTCCAGCCTCTCAAATCCATCGGTGTGCACTGCCCTAACCCTGGTTGCATGTTGCACTGGCTGCCCATCAAGACACTTACAGTGAAGGTCTAGTTGTTCACTAGGTGTGAGACTTGGTCCTTCCACAGCATTGCGAAGGCTTAACTTCTAGGACAGACAACTGGCAGATTGACTGTCAAACACTTCTAGTCTTGCTGAGCCAGAAACCAAGCCAAATCTAATGCATCTGCAGCTCCTGAATAAGAGCATTATGGAGACTGGTTTGCCAAATGGGTGACCTGGGATGGATGGAAGTTCTTTCTGTCCATGTCTGTACAGATGGAATTGGTATTAGTAACAGCTCTTAACTGGGGTTTTGTTGTGGTGAAACTGCAGGAGGGGGTGTTGTGAGTCTTTGTTGCTGTCAATACCTGGCTTGAGTGAAAGGTGTGTGTTGTGGACAGCTTCTACCTGCAGAGCCGGAGTACTGTCTTTTTCAGAGCCAAGGTGTGTTTGGACGTACTCTTTAGTAAGCTGCACTGGTTGTGTGATGGCAAAGCACGACTGTCTCTGATTGTAGGCTCACCACTGTCTAAGCCAGCTACTGCTTCATACCTCTGCTAAGGCAGCCTCAGGTTCATGCTTTCCCCACCTCCACACCTCTTTTCTCCATGACTACATGTGCATTATCCAAGGCGATGCGAGCTCTGTCCATTTGCATGTCTACTTCACTTTTGGCAGAAGCCACTCTCACTCGTGCTGCCCGGCTTGCGCTGTGGCTGTGCCGATTGTGGCTTTGTTTGAGCATCAGGAAGACACAGTTGATGCGCCTCATTCTGACATCACTTCCTGAGCGAACTCGTGGAGCAGCGATAGATTAATAGCGACGAACAATAACGATGATACTTCCTTCAAAGTATGCTTAGCAAATGTTTACCTATATTAAGAAAGCTTAAGAATCTCAGATATTGCTGCTTCAAGGGCAAGTAAAGAGTGGATGTCTTTCTACCAGGTGGGCTTCAAGTTGAAATCCGTATTAACCTGCATAGGAAAAGGCTTGTGAACAGGAAGTGATGTTATACAAAGTGAACTGCATGCAAAACAAACAGTGCCTCTGGAGGCAGAACAGGTTCCATTGTTTTCCTTTGTGGCTGCCTGCAAGAAGATGAATGTCTCAGTTGTTTATAGTGTACATACTTCGACAATAAATATACTTTGAATTTTTGAACCTGCAATCTGCCATTGTTATGTCCATTTTACCAATAATCCTACAATGATCCTTGCTGCTGATATTCCTATTCATCTGCACACTCCCACTTGACTATGTCTGCTCTGGTTACTGGATGGTGAAGGAAAAGACATGGGAGAGGGCCCAGTGGCCCTGAACCCTGGTAGTTAAAGCTGGTGTGGTAAGTCTTGTGGGATTCTGCATTGCAAACAGAGGCCCTCTCCCTCTCGGTTACTTCATGGGTGCCTCTGGTGTGGGAAGGGTGGCTCTGAAGTGATTGACTGAAGGCTGCTTTTAAGAGGTCATGTCAATTCTGTTAAAACTAATGTCCCGTTTGTTCACACTGATCAGCACAGTGAGGTAAAGCTCTGGAATCAACTGGTCTGTTGAAGCAAAGAGAATCAGTAAAGGAAAAAACAAAAATAGAAAATGCTAGAAAACCTTGACAGGCCAGGCAGCGTCTGTGGAAAGAGAAATGGTCACATTATTGTTTGTGTCCTTTTGTCAATCAGTAAGGAATGCAGTTGTAGTAAATGTAACTGTTCATTACCGATGATTTTTGGTGGAAGGGGCTATGGTGATACAATGGATATCAGGTTGTCAGAAACGTTTCAGAGTTAACTGAGTATCTCGGTGATCAGGTTGGGGAAGTGCTATCTTCCCTTCAGTAAGCCCCATCTTTGAACAAATTATTGCTGGAGCTCAGCACTGTTGCCTATCAGTGAATGGTCAGAGTAATGGAGAAGGGATCCTTTATCCTGTTACCCATCGGTGAATGGTCAGAGTAATGGGGAAGGGTTATATTATCCTGTTACCCATCGGTGAACAGTCAGAGTAATGGAGAAGGGTTCCTTTATCCTGTTACCCATCGGTGAATGGTCAGAGTAATGGAGAAGGGTTCCTTTATCCTGTTACCCATCGGTGAACGGTCAGAGTAATGGAGAAGGGATCCTTTATCCTGTTACCCATCGGTGAACGGTCAGAGTAATGGAGAAGGGATCCTTTATCCTGTTACCCATCGGTGAACGGTCAGAGTAATGGAGAAGGGTTCCTTTATCCTGTTACCCATCGGTGAACGGTCAGAGTAATGGAGAAGGGATCCTTTATCCTGTTACCCATCGGTGAACGGTCAGAGTAATGGAGAAGGGATCCTTTATCCTGTTACCCATCGGTGAACGGTCAGAGTAATGGAGAAGGGTTCCTTTATCCTGTTACCCATCGGTGAACGGTCAGAGTAATGGAGAAGGGTTCCTTTATCCTGTTAACCATCGGTGAATGGTCAGAGTAATGGAGAAGGGTTCCTTTATCCTGGTATTTTGTGGGTTGGGGTCCTGGAATGTCATGTTCATCCAGTAATGAGCCTGCCTTTACTGGAGTATTTATACAACTGTTTTGTCTGGACACATAGTTCCTACTGATGGACAAACTGCCTGAGTCCTATTAATAGGAATGAGAATGGAACAATTTCTCTCTCCATTTGATAATTTCAACTTACTTTTGTAGTAGATTCACTGTTCAGTCTGATAATGAGTCCTGACTTCACAGGCGCGTTATGTGGGTCTGAGAGGAAGCTGCAGAAGACCATTGTAACCTGTAGAATGTGACGGGAAGGACTGATGTAATTACACAGGTCGATAGACCTGCTGCAGCTGGGAGTGTTGTGAATTTAAATAACTTTACTGAAGCAGCAGCTGAGAGGAGATGAGTGAGGCTGTGCTTCGGGAGATTTACCATATGAAATCAGTAATACTGTTTGTATCATAGATTTGCAGTTCCCCCGATCAGCCTCTGATATCAGCATCAATTTAGCCTCTGCGCAGAGTGACAGCAGAGTCCCAGCGAGAATTACTCCATGGCTGCTGCTCTTGGGCTCTGAAGGTCTTTCAAAGACTTGATGCTGAAAATCCTGATTACGTGCTGGTGCTTGCTTTGAATGGCGCACACACACAGAAGGGAGTGTTCTCGGCTGCCATCAGTCACGATTAGATTGGCATTGGTCACAGGGAGAGAGGTCGTTCACCCGTCCTGACAGTGGCATGTTATTGGGACTGATAGTCACATGGGGAAAGGAGGACTGCAACAGAAAGCACTGGCAAAGGGAGCATGATTAATTATGTTTGCACAATATGGCGTAATTCCTCGGCACCTTTGATTTTAATGAATACTCTTGATACTATTTGCTCCAATATGCCCAAGAATGTATTAATAAGCATCGGTTGCCTCACACTTTCGCAGGATCATGCCTAGGGCACATTAAGTATTCATTGCAGAGATATTCTCATTACCTCGTTTGATCACAATCTGTTACATTGCCAGATATCCCATTGAAAAGGGTAATGAATAAAAAGTTGACTAAAGAACGAGTAACCAGAGAAGTCTCTACCCACCCCCCCCGTCATAAACTCTTGTAGTTTTCCTTTCTCTATCTCTCTTGCCCATTCCACCTCCTTTAATTATTCCCCTGCTTCGCCTCTTTTACCTCGGATTTCTTGCCCACCCCTTTTGTCCAGCACTTGGCTATGTCTTGTATGGCTAAAGGTACTGTGTTAATGCATGCTGCGCAGTGTGTACAAGCACAGAATTCCATTTAGGAGTGAACCAGAGTTTAGAATATTTGCAGTAAGCTTCTCTCATGAACTCGCCTCTCTACCCAACCTTGAGGCTTCCTGGTCTTTACAGAAAAGGTTGATGCTGGGTGTGAGTAGCTAGCTGCCCTGCCAGAGCAATTGCTGCAGTTGTAATCTGACCAAGATTAATTTGTGCACTTCATCACAGCTATATTGACTGGTTTCAACAGCCACGAGGTCCCCAGGGTCCACCCAATGTGTAGCTTCGCTGTACGTTGGATGCAGAAAGGAAGTGGCTAACTAGGTACTGTTTGGGAGTGATCATGGAGTGGGGAGGAAATGCATTTTAAAGGGAAGAGTCCCAGGAAGGTTCGCCGTCTGCTGTTCCTGGGCTTTCTCCATGAGGGTCTGAGTCCTGGCCTGCTGATGCCTTGCTTCCCACTTCAAAGGTTGATGAAATGTCCTGCTTAAGAGTTTTAAGCGCAATGGAGCTGCAGTGGAGTACTGAAACGTAGAACCGGTTTAAATTCAACGTTCAAAAGATTATCTCATCATTATCTGTGGTTGTTTGTGAGAGCTTGCTGTGTGCAATTTGCATGTCATGTTCCCTACGCTGACTACTCGAGTGTTAAGTTTGCTGTAGGTGTGCTCTACGATTTGCTGAGTTTCAAATGTGCAGGGTTGCTCCACTGCACTTGATCTTTTTTAATGCTTTCCAGTAAATTGCTGATTTGCCTTTCACCATTGTCACTGAGCCACAGCATTTGACATTTTCCTGCTGTCCTATCATCTGACTCTGCTTCACATCTGTCAGATTAAAGCAACGAGCGACAGATGCCGGGAAACTGACGCAGAAATGGGGACTGCTGGAGGTATTGGATGGGTCAGGCAGTGTCTATATCGTGGCCTGATGCATTTCCCCAATGTTTTCTCTCTTTATTTTAGCCTGATTGAGTAGAAAGGGACAAAGGAACAGAACTTCTGTATTGTGCATGAGGCATAAATAAATTCCAGAGTGAGTCAAGGGAGAGTTACGTGTTAAAGTCCCAAGCACTGTGATTGTCAAACCCTCAAGGGCTGTAACAGGAAAAAACAAGTCAGTGACGGAGAGGAAATGGGATTCCCTGGCCCAGGCTTGTTTGCAATCTCTGTCACTGGTATTTTAGCAGCTGAGAACCGCAGGCCTGAGTGGGTCCTGCAGTTCCAGCCTTCTGTCTGTTCAGCCAGGTTACGAGAGGGAGGAACCATGCCTAGTTTATTATCTGTGACTATGCTGAGGTCACCATGAAGTCTCTCACTAACAGGGCAGAAGACTTGAACCTCAGCTTTCAGTGCCGTTGGTGTAGCAGAATACACGTGACAAGGGTCTGCAACAGGAGGAATGTTTGTCTCTGGTCCCTCTGACGACTGGACTTCCTGCCCTCTGCAGCTGGCCTGTTGCTCTGCTTTGGAATGGAAGGTTCCAGGGTGGTGGACTCCTCGTGAGTGCAGGTTATTCACAGTGCCTGACCAGTTTCTGTGGTAATCTGTATAGAGCCCAACCTGCCCCTTAGCTGGCACCAAAACAGCCATTCGGCCCATCGCTCCCATGCTAACCATTGAGCACCTATTTGCACTATTACCACTTACCAGCTCATTGCTTTCCATGATTTGATTTGGGTGATTCAGAGATGTGGTTCCTGTTCACAATTACCCTCAGGGCCTCGACACCCACTGCTCGTTAGGCAGAGGCATGGTCACACTGAGTGTGCAGTTAGTTCTGAGGGAGATCCTGGGGCTCTACACGTGACAGAGGCCATATGCGGTTGGCTTTGCATACTGACTAGCACAGTCACTTGAAGGAGTGAGGCCTGGGATCAGAGGTGGGGGGAGTGCAATGGGATTGGACGCCAGGTTCTCTACACCCTTGGCACTCACCTTGCATTCTACATGCACATTGATCAAACATAACTTCTGCTCACAAACGAGAGAAAAAGCTGCAGATGCTGGAAATCCAAGAAACACGCAAAATGTGGGAGGAACTCAGCAGGCCAGGCAGCATCTGTGGAAAAGAGGACAGTCGACGTTTTGGACCGATGAAACGGCCACTATTCACTCTTTTCCATGGATACTGCCTGGCCTGATAACATCTGCTCCACCCTTTTCCTTGATCTATTTTCTTCCCACCTCCATCGTTCCCTATTTTGTTTCCTTCCTCCCAGTCTAATTCCTAACTTGTGTGCTAGACAGCAAATAAAGAGGACCGGTGGCTCTGGGTGGGATCCCTGTCTGCGAGGGCTGTTGTCAGAGCACCGCCAGAGTTCTGTGTGCCTAGTAATCCTGGTCGTCGGAACTGCCTGTCCTGGTGGCTGGGAAGTTGCCCCAGGAAGGTCTTGGGATCCAAAAGCTCAGCTGCTGTGTGTATTTCTCTCGGGTAACAGCTGCCTGACTGGGTTTGATGATGGTTCACTGGATAAACCTCAATGCATTCCTTCAGTCTTTCTTCCTGCACCTGTTTCCCTGGTTCCATCATCAGTCTCCACCTCGTCACTCCTCCGGTAGCTTGTGTTTGGATTAGTTACTCTGCCTCTGCACTGGAGGGCTCTGTTTAAGGTTAAGTTTTTGACATTAGTAAGATTGTAACGTGCCAGCCTTTCATACGATTCCCCACCTGCCTCAGTGAAGATGTAAAGGGAACCATCTGCTGCTGATCTACTGCCTGACCATTTAGGAAAATCCTTTAGGAACCAGACTCTAAACTTGAGGATTATGAGCAGCATAATTTGGAAATCAGCATTGTTACCAAGATGAGCTTGGGGGGGGGGGGGGGGGGTGTTTAACTCCTGGTGGAGTCGTTAGGGCACCGTCATGACAAGTTTTTTGCACCGGTCTTTTTGGAGATTGCTCATCGTACAGCATCTTGGGCATCTGAAACCTGGCAGAGCCCATCCCTCTCCAGGTTTTTTTACAAGGTCGAGTTGCTAGCTCGACACTCAACCCAGGCACGGATGGAGAGCGTGCAAAGGAGCCGGCCGGATTCGAACTTGGGACCTCTCGCCCCAAAGTCCAGCGCTGATGCTACTACACCGCCATTAATATATTCAATGATAATTCACAACAATTACAGAGTTGGGTTTTCAGCTCGGATGTTATCCGGCATCAGTGGCCGTCTGAACGTCTACATAAACAATATTCCACAGACATAAGCACATGAACTTTATTTTATTTCTATGGCGATACAGTGCGGAGCCAGCTCTTCCAATCCTTCAATCCACATCACCCCACAAGCCCCGACAAATCCGATTAACCCTAACCTAATCATGGGACAATTAACTACTCGGACTATTGGTGGAAGCTGGAACTCCTGGAGAAACCCCAGGCATTCCATGGGGAGGATGTACAGAGACTCCTTACAGAACGGCGTGGGAATTGAACTCCGATCTCTGGAAAGCCACGAGCTCTAATGGCGTCGTGTTAACCATTACATTCCCGTGGCACCCAATTTCTCTGTTTGTGGGGACTTTTCTTACACTGAATTACAGTACTTGTGGCTTAGCTTGCATCAAGTGGGGGAGGGAGGGGGTAATGGAGTTTGAAAATTTACTTGGAGAGGTTGGAATATTGTGTAAAAGTTGCAGGCTGTGCCAGTTCTACCTGCCTCGTGCTTTAGGCAGACATCAGGCTTCTGGAGTGGGTCTGCAGTGTTGTGGACTGTTTATCTCATTTTGTTAAACTGAAGGATTGTCAGCCATTCTCAACAGCACGAGGCTTCTCATTGGCCTTCGTGACAGCAGCAGTAAACTGAAGGGTGTTAACACCAGCATCAATGTTTAACATGCCTATCTGAGTGGTGCAGGCTGGGAGAAAGGGCCAGGCAAACCAGGCCCAGCCGAGCGGGCTGTATGCACCAGTGTTTACTGAAGTAGTAATAATGAACAGAAGACTCTCACTAGATGTTTGCCAGATTTCTTGGACTGGATCCCAGCTGGAGTTCCACTGACCACGTGAGTGTGCGGAGACCATCTGCCTTCTGACTGTAGGAGTTTCTGGGTTGGGGTGACAGGCTCCTGTGCTATCAGTGTTCAGTCCTGACAGGCTGTCCCTCTTGAGAAGGGGAGTATGTCCACTTCTTTCCAGCATCTTCTTGCTATCAAGCTGATTTCTTCTCTCTGAGATTCCAAGTCTTAATGCCACTCAGCACTCATTGCTGTGTCTAACGTTGAGAGATGTGTGGTGCTTATAGTAAACTGGAGTTTGTCCCTGATCAGTGGTTACCAGTCAAACTGTATTCACTAATGAAGTCAAGCCACTACCCTTCATTGGTCCTGAAGAAGGGTCTCTGCCCAGAACGTCGAATCTTTAATCGCATCCATAGATGCTGCCTGACCTGCTGGCTTCCTTCAGAATTTTGTGTGTCAGTTACTCTGGGTTTCCACATCTGAAGAACCTCTTGTGCGTATGATAAACTGTATTTCCTCCTTGTGAGCCAAACTTTTTAAAAACTCATTTGCCTAAGATATTAACTCTGTTTTGCCCTCCAAAAATACGGACTAACCTGCTGTTATTTTCAGCTCTTTTACTTACATTTCAGATTTCCAGCATCTGCAAGTGTTTACTTTTCTACGTATTCTTGCCAGGTTTAACTGTTCTGTGCATTTTCTCCTGTATTAACCTTTACTCTCTGAAACTCGGTCTTTCTGAACTTAAAAGCTGCCGGAGCGTTTAAGCTTCTCCTCCCCAAGTAACCGTTGTGCAGTTTGATGTAATTTCCTATGTAGAAGGTGACCTGTTAATACACAATGCTGCTGTGGGGGAAGCACTATTTTTGGTGTGCTGATTGCCTTGCTAATTTGCATTCTATATTAAACTAGTTTAAAGAATTTCGACTGAGGTGTCACTCAGTGTGTCCAGGGCATATGCTGGTTTGTAAAAGGTGTTAATCAACAGCCTGCTGGGGAGGGTTTGCAGGAAGTGAATGTGAACTGCAGGAATGCATATGCATGGTCTTTAACATGCGTTGGCCTGCCTCAAAGTCAAGTTGTAGCCAACTGTTGTCTCCAGGTGAAGTTGAGATAATTAGGCCACAGCATATAGATGTGAATCAGTCCCACTTAAATGCACGCTTGGACTTTATTTTGTCTTTCACTCTGTCTCTCACAGTCCATAATTTATTCATCTGTAATATTAAATGCTGTAAATTCTGAAACTATTCTGCAGGCCGGGTGGCACTGTGGAGGGAGGAAGAAGCCTGGGTTTCAGATAACTACTTCAGCAAATGTTGCCCTGGGTAACATGCCATCCTTCTCATCCTAAGGGTGGGGCTTGACATCACCTAACTGCCGAGAGGGGTGAGTTCTCTCCTCTCTCAAGGGAACAGGATGCTTGGTGGTGAGAAAGGGGAGGTGAGACATTTGAATGCCACGTGGGGCTTGCGTTCCAGATTTTTTTTCTAAATTTAAAAAAAAATTGTTACATTTGATTTCCTAGTTTCTTTCTCACTTTCTGTAATTTCCAGTGATTAGTGTGTGAAGTGATCATATTTGGTTTAGGAAGCACATTGCAATTTTCAGTGAGTTTGCCATCTGTTGTTGCCCGTTATTGTTGAATCGCAGCAGTGAGTGGCCCTCTGGAGACACATTAACCGTAACTAACACGAATCAGGCTCTTAATTGTGTTTCAGAGTATACAGTTTAACGTGTAACTTGGTAATTACAGTAGCGAGATTCCTACAGCCAATTGATTAGAGATAGAGCTTCAAACATTTTTAAACAGGAGTAATCAAAGGCTCTGTGGTTGTAATGGACCAATGCATTGTGTATCTCCAGTTAATGAAGAGAGCTCTATGTTTGAAATGACTGGGGGGGGGGGGGGATGGAGAGCAATCACCTCTTTCTGAAGAAGACCATGCCTTTCTGAGATATGGTTGTTGATATAATGTGTGGGTTGGGGAGAAAGCGAGACAGAAACGTTCTTGTCAAAAATTTCTCAGTAGAAGGCCACAAATTTTCTGTTAACAGCTTGATAAATGGGTGAGGAGGGTGTGTTTCTGGCAACTTGTGAATCGCTACTAATGATACCTGGTTAAAATGCAGACAGGCATCGTACAAAATGGTGGCCTTAACCAGAGTGATCTCTGGTAAACAGCTGGGCTTCTGCTAATGCAGCATTACTCTTCTGTGAGCATGCAGTATGTGAGCTGATGTTAAAGATAACAGTTCAACACAGAAACCACCAGTGAAGCTGATCAGGTTGTGATTGAGCTGGCAGTACTTAAGCTTTTCAGCATTTTGTTTTTCTCAAAACATGATTCACTTGTAAAGCCTCAAAATGACAAGGAGGCTTTATATTTCCTTATCGGCTACATTTCCTTATCCAGTGGCCCCTTTATTCAGTACATTGATTAATACAAATATCTAATCAGCCAATCACTTGACAGCAACTCAATGCATAAAAGCATGTGGACATGGTCAGGCGTGGCGCAGACCAAACATCAGAATGGGGAAGAGATGTGATCTAAGAGACTTTGACCATGGAATGATTGTTGATGCCATATGGGGTAGTTTGAGTGTCTCAGAAACTGCTGATCTCCTGGGATGTTCACTCAACAGTTTACAGAGAATAGTGCGGAAAAAGATTTCCAGTGAGTGGCAGTTCTGTGGGCAGAAATGCCTGGTTAGTGAGCGAGCACAGAAGAGAATGGTCGGTGGTTCCAGCTGACAGGAAGGTGACAGTAACTCAGATAACCATGCTTCACAACAGTGAAGATCTCTGAATGCACAGCACTCCGAACCTTGAAGTAGATGGGCTACAGCAGCAGAAGACTGAATATACACTCAGTGGCCAATTTATTAGGTGCCTCCTGTACTTTCCGAGTGGATGTCTTTGGGCTATTTTGCCCCATTGAGTACATGCACAGAGCAGTTCCATTCCTCCACAAGTTGTTTTCATTGTACCCTATTCTCCCACAAGTCGATGCTGTTTCATCAGACACTTGTTCCTCCAATCTTGTACACTGCATTTGTTGCCCTCAGTGGTTGGAGAACCAAATGCAAATTTGGTGATGGCTTTGCAAAAACCCTTCATTTCGTCTCCCATTCTCTCTCTGCAGCTTTTCATGTTTAAAATACAGAGGTCTGCTGGATACTCCCTAGGCAGTGGTACATTGAGGCACTGCTGCCCTGTCACATGGACTACAATTGATACTTGTCTGCATTTTAAATAGCAAATTGCTGTTCCTGTTTCTTGTCTGGCACTGATTTCATACCTTCCGACTTTTATTTGGTGTCTCCGTTAGTAAAAAGTGCAGGTAATAATGTTAACAAGAAAGGCTTGTTAAAAAGTAATTACTATCTTGGGATAGCCCACAAATCATCTGAAAGTCATAACAGATTAGAATGCGCTATATTACTGCAGAGTGGTCAAACATAGATGGTAGCTCTGCTGCTGTCTGAGAAGGTTTCCTGTTCCTAATCTCCAGTCTTGGTCATGTACGTGGGTGTTGGCTCGGACTCCATAGAAATTAGCAATAAATTCTGAGATAAAAACATTGCAGAGCTGCATTTTCCCCCTGATACTCGATGGAAAGGTTTCCACTTGGGTGGTGTGTCTTTTCCAGAAGATGTCAACCAGGCCTTGTGAGCCAACAGGGTGGAGGAGGAGGAGGTTTGGAATGGAGTACTATACTGCTGGAAGTTCACTGAAACCTTTCCAACTTCTGTTCTTGGCCAGGATAATACCAATCATGCCTGTTCTCAACACTTATGTAGGTTCCCATTGAATAAAAGATGTCTTGAGATAACTTGGTTGAACGGAGTTGAGGTTCTTGCTGGTGGTTCCGCAGTAAACATGCGGGCGTAGCAGGCAGCGTCCTGTGGCTGAGGGCTTAGGGAGCAAGGTGAAGTGGACAGAAGATAAATACCGGGTGCAGGAGAAACTTAGTCTCCATACTGTGAAATGTGATCAGTCCTGTTTGCTTTGACATTGTAATAACTCATCTGTTTATCTACGTGAATGAATGGAAACCCACACATTTTGTTTATTCTGTTGCCTGGAAATTGGTCCCAGAGTCAATTTTTTAATGGGGAATGAGTTGAGGATGAAAATGCAACACACACACAAAATGCTGGAGGAAATCAGCAGGCCAGGCAGCATCTATGGAAATGAATAAACAATGGACGATTCAGGCTGAGACCCTTCGTCGGGGTCCTGTGAATGTTCTGCGCCTGTAGCATGATCTGTGAAGCTTGTGCTTGGCTGTGGGTTCCTCTGGTTGTCTGCTGTGTGAGCTGGGGAACCTCAGGCTGTACCATGGTTTCAAAGTAAATTTACAATCACAGTACACCATGTACTACCCTGAGATACATCTTTTTGTGGGCATTTACTGGAGCAACGATAGAACTAGCAGAAAGTTGTCACAAACACTGACAAACAGCCAATGCGCAATTAAAAAATAGTGCTGAGAACACGAGAGCTTGAAAGTGAGTCTGCGTGATCATAGAATCTGATCAGAGTAGTGCGAATTGGAAGTTATCCAAGAGATTTGGGAACCTAATTGTTGTAGGGTAATAACTGTTCCTAAACTTGGTTGTGTGCAGCCAAAGGCCTTGGTAACTTCTGGTAAGAAATGGATGTGGCTTGGGTGGCGGGGGTCTTTGATGGATGTTGCTTTCTTGCGGCAGCACTCTGTGGTGTGGAGGGCAACAGTCACCACTCCTGGGGTCCTGACTTGTGTTGAACAGGCCAGATCTCCAGGCAGAGCCCTCATGCAAAACCAAGACTTCTCAGCCCCCAGCAGAAGTCTACTTCCAGGCAGGACCTCGACCCATTCGGATAGAATTACTGTGGATCTCCTTCAGGCTCCAGGACACTGATCTATAGCTCTTTCCACATCAACTCCGCTTTCCAAACCCATTTGATGCCATTGAATTGAATTGACTTTATTACTTACATCCTTCATATACAAGAGGAGTAAAAATCTTTACATTACGTCTCTGTCTAAATGTGCAATTTATAGTCGTTTGTAATAAATAATATGTACAACAGGGCAGTCAATATAACCTAGAAATGCAATTGTATCAGTGTGACTTAATCAGAATTACGGCCTGGTGGAAGAAGCTGTCCTGGAGCCTGTTGGTCCTGGCTTTTATGCTGTTTCCTGGATGGTAGCAGCTGGAACAGTTTGTGGTTCATTCTCCCCCTCCCCCTCCCCCCCTATTGAGTGTGGTCTTTAATTGATTCTATTGTGTTGCTTGTATTTACTGTGATTGCTGCAAGAAAATGAATCTCAGGGTTGTATATGGTGACATATAGAGTATGTACATTCATATAAGTTTACTTTGAATGATCAGACAATGACTGGAGGATCTGCACCTCCTTCCCTTTCTCCCATGGTCCACTGTCCTCTCACATCAGATTCCTTCTTCTGCCCTTTATCTCTTCCTCGTATCGCCTTCCTTTCACCCTCCTCTCACTCACTTCCCTTCCCCCCCCTCCCCAAAAAGCTGGTCTCTCCCTCTCCCCCCCCCCCCCCCGCCTTATTCTGGCTTCTGCCCTCTTCCTTTCCAGTTCTGAAGAAGGGTCTTAGCCCGAAACATCAGCTGTTCATTTTTCTCCATAGATGCTGCTTGGTTTGCTGAGTTCCTCACATTTTGTGTGTGTGTGTTGCTTAAGATTTGCAGCGTCTATAGAATCCCTTGTCCATCAGCAGCTCTTAACTTCAAGACCCTGGCCCTTGCTGTTTTTTTCTCAGCATACTATGGTGGTTGGAAAGATTTTCCTGCAGAAGGCTAACTCCGAGAGGTCCATCTCTTGAACCTGGGGCAATACCACACCAGTTGTCGGCCTGTAATGTATCATCTGCCAAAGGAGATGTTGAGGATGGTCTGACCTGTCTGACCCAGTAACCATGTCAATTGGTAATTCCCAGAAGCAGCTGGATAATGTTGGAGGGTGATCACTCCTTGGAATCTCTCTCTCTCAGCATCAGCAGTGTCTGAGACAAAGTGACAACGATGATTGAGAAACCTTTGCTGCGGATTGGCTGTGGTGATCCTGATGATCTCATTGAGCAAGATCACTGATCCCAGCCACCTGTCCCCATCCTTTCCTTCTCCACAGTTCTGCTGTCTTCGGCAAAGAACACTTGGTGCTTCATGCATACCTGGTAAACTAGGTGATGTATCCATGTATTGATCTGCAACTCCCAACTGTTTGTCATTTGAGTTCTACAATCTTCATTGCACGAGACATCATCTAGATATATTGTATCTGGCTTGAGATGGTGTCAGTTTTAATAACCCTTCTTCCCATCAGCTGATTGATGCTTCTTACTGAACTGCACCCTGCCCTCCAGGACAGTGTTGATGGGACTCTGGTGTGTTGTTGAGCTCTACAAAGGGGACAATCCCAATTTTCATTGCTTGTGTGTGTTGAATTGGTTGCTACTGGGAAAGGTCCTCCTCCATTCCCCATTCCTGAAGCTGCCAGAATCTGGAATGGAAAGTCCCATGTCTGGGTCTGGGCAGTGTGTTACGATGTGGTCTGGGTTTTCTGTCTGATAGCCCCACTCCACAACAACTCACAGCAGTGGGAATTGTCAGTGAGAAACTGAGTTAGAAAGAGATGTTCAGGGGAGATGGAAGAGCCTAGGGAGGGAACTGGTGGGGTTGCTGTGTGTGAAGGTCGTGTAGGTACTGTGAAATGTGATTCTGTAGTCCTTGTGGGGCTGGGTGGGAGAACAATGCTTCATACAATAAACTCTGATAAAGTTTATTTTAAAAATGTCTGAGGTTAGCAGCTGTCAAAGGGCGAGTGTGTACTTGACACTGTGTCATGGGTGATGACACTGGAGTGGGTTCCTGTCAGTGACTGCTGTTGACTAGGTCCTTGTGTAGATCAGCTCGTTGTTTTCATAAGTGATCATCTGGAGGAGGACAGATCCCTGTCTCCAATGGCTTGCCTTTTATATGTTAATAACCCTTGTGGGCTGTTAGATAGGATTCTGTGTCCATTCCACACATGGCTGTTCGCTCACTCAGCACAAATGTGTTGCGCAAAGCTGTTTTAACCTGTCTTTAAAAAGTTACAGCAGACAGCAGTATTTACCTTTGCTTCTATCTATCGATTGCTGTAAAATCTGCAATTTACTTTGAACATGGCCATTGCTCAAACCTGGAGCATTTCTGAAATTGCCCCCATTTTGGTAACCCCCACCTATTCCATTCGTGCATCCCTTGAAGAGACTGGTTTCTTGTCTCGTCACTCACAGCAGCTTCCCCCACCCTAGCGTTCTGGGCTTTCTCCTCAGTGGCTGGATTTGAGGTTCAGCTCTGTCACGTACAGGATGTTGTTAGCTTGCTGCTTCCCCTGCACAGTGATGCACTGGCTTTGACAAGGAGGTGGGTACCATTGATTAGAAATCCCAGCACCCCTGCAGCGTGTGTGCACATTGGTTCCTCTGGGCAGTACAGGGGTGAATGAGAATTGCCAAAGGATGTGCTGCTAGTCCCATGTGTCTTGCTTGTTCAGCCAGCTCACACGTGGTGCAGCTGCCCACCTGTCAGACCTCTCCAGGGCCGAGGGTAGCACCAGAACCCAGCTGGACCCAAGCTGGCTCGGGTGGCAGAACCACATAAATATGCCAGCTGGTCTAGAGACTGCCACCTCTCTGCAGGGATAAACCTGTGGACCGCACACCTTAGAGTGTGTCTGGGGGGAGGGGGGCAGAGTCCTAACTGCAAGGGGAGGCTGGAGAGTTAATACTTACAAGGAGAGGCTCAGGATACTGGGGGGGGGGGGGGGTGTTACGCAGAGCCTGAGGTGATTATTCAGAGGGGTTGAATATTTGCAGGGATGTGCAACTGAATTTTCACTAACTAGCAAAGCCATAGACTCTGGCATTTATTTGGTGTGTTCCCAAGGATTGGCTTTTATCTAGACAAGACAAACCATTCATCAGGTGTGCTGCGATTCATAAGTTTATCCACTAGGCTTTAAACAATCTTTGCTTTTCCAAAGGAACATCCTTATATGTCTTGCAGCACCAGATCTGAAAGGTAACTTTGTCTTTCATTTGGTTTAAACTTTCACATGTTTATCCAATTGCATCAATCAGTTTCAGGAATATTTACATTGTCTTCCAATGTTTAGTGAAATAGGAAGCATTGAAGTGAATGAATGTGAAGCCAGTTCTCATCTTCAGAGGCTGTTATTCTCACCTTAGACTCATTCCTTGATCAGTCTTCGGGATTCTGCAGGGCAGATTAAATCCTGTCTTGTGCTGAGCAATCTTGGCATTTTTAAACTTCTCAGCTTGCTGTCAGGATGAACGTGGTGCGCTTGTGTGGCTGAGGTGCCCAACAAGAGCCCCTCACAACCAGGTGACCAGCCATGTCATTTCCCGTGGGTGGGGTGGGGTCATAAAACACCTTGACAACTCCCACCATCCAGACAAAAGTCAACCCAGTCAGTTTGTCAGGATGGCTGTAAAATGGAGATTATATTGTGTGAAGTGAATCAGCTCTCTCTGTCTCTAGAGATGGCCACTCCAGCTGTCGGCAGGTTCCAGATATCCTTCGCTCTCTGGACAAGGAATTGCCACACTCCTAACCTGCTCCAGTGACCGGCTCTTCATCCCCTGCCTCACTGATGTCTTCTGAAATACCATGAGTTAATGGTTCTCCTTGTGCTAAAATTTCACTAAAACGGTATAAAAGGATTGCCACTGTGTTAGAACCCCACAGTGAGACACATTAATTGAAGAGTCTTCTCTCTCTCATGGCCAAAAGGTTGTGGGTTCAAGTCTCAGTGCAGACTGATGCATGTGGTCATTGCTGACAATGCCAGTATATTACTTAAAGGGTACTTTATTATCAGAAGTTCCTGCCTCCCACTTGCACTGAGTGGATGAAAAGGTTTCCCTGTTACCGTTCAAGATCAAGGAGGCTCTCTGTGAGATCTTCCTGACCGCAGATTAGCTGGTGAGTTTCCTATGATGCAGCAGCACTTCATTGTCTGCACAGTGCTGTGGCACTACTGAGGCTGTGGTACCTGTTCTGTGCTTTTTATCCAAATATCTCCTGCTCAGAGAGGCTGGCCAGGCTGTGGAGTAAGATGGCTTCAGAAAGCCACCCAAGAGTCCCACCTCTCAACTGTCCATCTGGGGTGGGCTTTGGAGCGTTGATGAGGATGAATTTAAAATGCTCTTTTTATTCAGTGTAAATTTTGAATGAATTTGGTAGGCACAATGGGTGTCTCATGAATTTAGACTTTACAAACTGCTTGAACTCGTATCAAATGTGGAAGCTGCTTGCCTAATACTTATTGGGATTCTTGGCTCTCAAAACAAATTTTGGGCAAGTATGGCATGAGTCATTGAAGCTGAGATTCAAAATTATAAAGCTTTCAGTCCTAGCTGTTGATTAATTGACTAATATATTTATTTCTCCTTCTTTTCCATGGTCTTCCTGAACCAGAGCTGCCAGCGGAAGAAGGTAAATATTAACTTTTCCATTTGTATTTTAAATTACTTGCAATGAATTGTTTCTGAAACCCATGGATTTGCTTATGGCATTTAAACCTCTTTGGAGTTTTCGATTGTGAAATAATGAACCTTTAAGTAATAGTGTGAGAGTGTTTAGACATGTCACAGATGTCAGGAATTCTGCAGTAACGGAGGTCTCAGTGAGGATGCCCTATTGAGCAGCGAACGTCACATTGTCGTCCATGTGTTGTCATCATTACATTCACCACCTGATTTATGTACAATTCAAACGGAGAACTTGATGTAAGACGAAGAAATGAGGGATACCATCCCAAGGCCTATGGCATTGTCACTAAGGATGCAGTGGAACACGACCATAGTCATTTGTTCAGACTAAATCCTCCTCCTCCCATCATTCCAACACAACTTGACTACAGATTGTGTCAGAGTGTGCAGGTACTGGCCATCTCCAGCAAGTCCATCCATTCACCATTTGACGTTCAATTTGACCTTCAACAAATACTGAACCGTCCCCCATCACCCCGTCACCTTCAACAAACACTGCACTGTTACATAAATATTGGGTGAATTTCTGAAATTTCTCAAATTAGATCAGCTGAAAGGATTTGCTACCAACACTATGTTGCTGGCATCATTTGCTGCCCATTGCTAAACTGCCAGTTGAAGTCGTGTTGCCTTGAATGTGTGAAGGAGCTCTCAGGGAGAGATTATCAGGTCTTTGTCCCAGCAGTGATAAAGGGTGCTGTTTCCAAAGCAACAGATTGTGTGACTTTGTAGGGAGCTTGTAGCTGGTGATATTGCTGAATATCTGCTGTACTAGCTTACATTGGAGGAGTTGCTGAGTTTGGAATATGCCTTGAAAAACAATTGTAAATCTGCTAGAGAACAATGTTTTGAGGTACACTCTGCAGCCACCATTTCCTGGCACAGTGATTGAATGCTTGGCCTGGTTGTTGGGCTGCCTATCATGTAGATTGCTTCTTGCTGCATGCGATGAAATTACAGGGCGTCATAAGGGCACAGATTCGGGAATTGAAGTGTGTTCCTCATGCTTCTAATTGGTGGTGGTTGATGTTCTTTGCGAGTTCTGCTGTGGAGATACTGACCTTTAATCTGCTCTTGTCACAACCTTTGTGTGATGCACTTGTTAAAGCATCAAGTCAGTGGATGCCAGATTGGGGGAATGTCTCAGGACCGTGCCTCAGATCTCTTGTTGAAGATGTCTTTGCTGGCTCTTCAGTAGTGTGATTGATACTTGTTTTGATGTCTTCTGGCTCTGTTTGCCCATGATTGAGACTACTTTGTTATCAGGCGAGATGTGAACGGAACAGCAAACATCCTCTCTTCTAGTGTTTGTTTGAAGATACAGCACAATATAAGCCCTTCTAGCCGATGAGTCCATGTGACCAATTAGTGTATTAACCACTACATCATTTTTGCCTGATTGTTCTTTGACATCAGTTTTACTCGGGCTTGTTGCCACTCTGAGTCGAGTGTGTCCTTGGTGTCCCTGGAATTCAACTGTAGTCCATATTTGGATGAAGGCTGCGCTGAAGCCTGGAAGTGAGTGGCCACAGTCAAACTCAAGCTAGGCATTGGAGTCATAGAAAACAACAGCACAGAGACTCTTTGGCCCATCTAGTCTATGCCAAACCATTTACACTGCCTAGTCCCATTGATCTGCACCCGGACCAGAGCCATCCATACATCCATATCCGTGCATCTATCCAAACTTCTCTTGGGCATTGAAATTAAAATCACATGCTGTACTACTTGCGCTGGCAGCTCATTCCACACTCTCACCACCCTCTGAAGAAGTTTCCCCTCATGTTCCCCTTAAAAATTCCATCTTTCACCTTTAACCCATGACCTCCAGTTGTAGTACTACTCAATCTCAGTGGAAAAAGCCTGCTTGCATTTACCCTATCAATACCCCTCATAATTTTTGTATGACTCTATAAAAAAAATCTCCTCTCAATCTTCTACGTTCCAAGGAATGAAGCCCTGACTGTTCAATCTTTCCTCATAATTTAGGTCCTCCAGAGCTGGCAACATTCTTATAAATTTTCTCTGTACTCTTTCAACCTTATTTGCATCTTTCCTGTAGGTATGTGACCAAAACTGCAGACAGTACTCCCAAGTTAGGCCTCACTAACATCTTGTACAACTTCAACGTAACATCTCAACTCCTGTACTCAATACATTGATCTGTAAAGGCCGATGTTGCAAAAGCTTTCTGTATAACCCTATCTACCAATGATGTTTCTTCCAATGAATTATGGATCTGTATTCCCAGATCCCTTTTGTTCTATATACTCCTCAATGCCCTCCAGTTCACAGTGTAAGACCTACCCTTGTGCAACACTTCGCACTATCTGCATTAAATTCCATCTGCCAATTTTCAGTCCATGTTTCCAGCCGATCCAGATCCCACTGCAAGTTTTGATGGTCTTCCTTGCTGTTCACTATACCGCCAATCTTTGTGTCATTCATAAATTTGCTGATTCAGTTAATATCAGGATTGTTGATATAGATGACAAGTAACAACGGATCCAGCATAGATCACTGCGGCACTTCACTAATCACAGGCAACTATCAACTCCCACTCTCTGGCTTCTCCAGCAAAGCCAATGTCTAATCCAATTTACTACCTCATCTTGAATGCCAAGCAACTGAACCTTTTTGACCAACCGCCCATGCAGGATCTTGTCAAACGTCTTGCTGAAGTCCATGTAGACAACAACCACTGCATTGTCTTCATCAACTTTACTGGTAACTTCCTAAACAAAAACTCTATAAGATTGGTTAAACATGACCTATCATGCACAAAGCCACACTGACTATCCTTAATTAGTGCTTGTCTATCCAAATACTCATGTACCCATTCCCTTAGAATACCTTCCAATAACGTTCCCACGACTGATGTCAGACTCACTGTCTATCATTCCTGGTTTATGTTTACAGCCTTTCCAGTCCTCCGGCAGCTCACCTGTCACCTATTTCTGCTGAGACCCCTGCAATTTCTGCACTTGCTTCCCACAGTGTTCTGAACAGCTTGTCAGGCCCTGGGGATTTGTCCACCCTAATCTACCTCAAGACTGTAAATGCCTCCTCTTCTATGACCTC
The DNA here is from genome assembly GCF_048418815.1 of Hemitrygon akajei. Classification (NCBI taxonomy): domain Eukaryota; kingdom Metazoa; phylum Chordata; class Chondrichthyes; order Myliobatiformes; family Dasyatidae; genus Hemitrygon; species Hemitrygon akajei. Next base: position 51,597,210 of record NC_133131.1, read on the forward strand.
ACTGCATCTTTGCCTCAATTCTACAGACTGTCCATCTCCCAAGTAAATACAGATGCAAAAATTGCATTGAAGATCTCCCCCATCTCTTTTGGCTCCATGCATAGATCACCATTATGATCTTCCAGAGGACCAATTATGTTCCTTGTAATCATCTTGCTGTTAGGATATTTGTAGGTCTTAGGATTCTGCTTCACCCGAGTCTGATGCAGCAACCTCATGTCACCTTTTATCCATCTTGATTTCTTAAGCGTTCTCTTGCATTTTTTATAGTCAAACTCCTTATTTGCTCCTACCTGCCTACACCAGCTATACACCTACTTTTTATTAACTAGGGCCTTAATATTTCTTAAATACCAAGATTCCTTAGACCTGGGATTGTTGCCTTTTATTTTGACAGGCACATACAAGCTTTGCATTGTCAACGTTTCTCAAAACAGCCTGTCCCAATCCACCCTTGCCAGATCCTTTCTGATACCATCAAAATTGGCCTTTCTCCAATTAAGAATTTCAATCTGAGGATCAGACCTTTTCCATAATGACCTTAAAATTAATGGCATTATGGTTACTAGATGCAAAGTGTTCCCCTATACAAACTTCTGTCACCTCCCTGTCTCATTCCCTAATAGGAGATCAAGTGTTGCAAATTCTCTCGATGTGATTTTCCTGAACACATTTGACTAACTCTATCCCATCTAGTCCTTTTGCAGAATGTGAGTCCCCGTCAATATGTAGAAAGTTAAAATTTCTTGCTTCAGCCGATGATCTCTCTAAACATTATTTCCTTTAAGTCCTGCACTGTTGGGTGGTCTATAAAAAAGCCCCATTAACATGGTCGTACCTTTCTTATTCCTCTGTTCTACCCATAACACCTCACTCGACGAGTTCTCCAGTCTGTCCTGATTGAACACTGCTGTGACATTTTCCCTGACTAGTAACTGCACTCCTTCCAGCCCCACCCCCGACTCTGTCACATCTAAAACTACGGAACCCTGGAATATTGAGCTGCCAGTCCTGCCCCTCCTGCAACCAAGTCTCACTAATGGCTACAGTATCATGATTCCGTTTGTTGAGCCATGTCCTGAGCTCATCTGCCTTTCCTACATTGAAATATATGCAACACAGAACATTAGTCCCACCATGTTCATCCTTTATATTCCTGACTTTGTCTGGCATCTTAATATCATCTGTCTCCACAACCAGTCCATGGAGGGTTAGAAGCTGCAGCTGAAGTCGTCAGGGACAATGGAGGTCTTCCTGCCTTCTTAGATCCTGCAAGGGGGGCATTCAACTTGCTTGCCTGGCATCCCAACTGTTCTAACTGTGCAAATGTAAAGAAATAAATAGGCTGAAAAAATCTACCTATAACTGTTTGCCGCCTTTACCTCAGGCCTCAAATCCTCACTCTAACACTGTCCATTCCAGCAAAGCCCACTCCGCTTGCTCCTGCCGTATTTTGATTTGACCATGCTAATTGCTCACTGTTCAGACACTGAAACTTCTGCAAAGCACTGGTTTGCACACTCACCGAACTCTGTGAGGCACAATCTCTGATATACCGCTATTCAAACACTGCTAGTGTAAGTGTGGCTTGATAGCATAGTCAGTGATGCCTTCAGTGAGTCTGGGCTGGCAACGAGGCTAATGGTGTGGTAGTTTACTTTCTGAGTTGCATGTTGCATTCTGTTTTTACCAGTGTTGTAACTACATTGGAACAGCTTGGCCAGGTGCAGCTGTTTCGGTATCGCAGGTCATCAGTACCACGGCTGGATTTTTTGTCATCTGCTTGTTTTCCATCTCCCTCTGGTGCTCCCCCCTCCCCCTTTCTTTCTCCCGAGGCCTCCCGTCCCATGATCCTTTCCCTTCTCCAGCTCTGTATCACTGTTGCCAATCACCTTTCCAGCTCTTAGCTTCATCCCACCCCCTCCGGTCTTCTCCTATCATTTCGCATTTCCCCCCCCCCCACTACTTTCAAATCTCTTACTATCTTTCCTTTCAGTTAGTCCTGACGAAGGGTCTCAGCCCGAAACGTCGACATCGCTTCTCCCTATAGACGCTGCCTGGCCTGCTGTGTTCCACCAGCAGTTTGTGTGTGTTGTTTGAATTTCCAGCATCTGCAGATTTCCTCGAGGGTGTTCATCAGAGCTTTAGCCTGCCCTGTCCATGCTGGCCGTTGTCCATGCCAAACCTATTTACCAGCATTTGACCCACAGCCTCAGTCATTCAACTAGTCATCTAGATGCTGCTTAAAGCTTGATGGCATCTGCCTCTTTCACCATGCAGTACGGTCCAGACTGCAACCACCCTCTGAGTGAGAGAATGCTTCCTTTGCCCTTTCCTAAGCCCTCAGACTTCAGCTCACAGCTGTATCTTCTGATCTTCTGCCATGGGGGGAAAGGTTCATGATCCATCCCATCCATGTCCCTTGCTTTGAATTTGTCTGCGCAAGGACAGTGTGGTTTCATACTAATTACATTGACTCCAAGTAGGAAGGCTGTGCTCCAAACTTGGACCTCTGTGGGTCTATTGTGTGCAGTCTGGTCACAAGGTGCTGGACAGAGTATAGAGGAGATTCACTTCTGCATTACCTGGGATGAAGCTGTTCAGTTATGAGGAGAGCCCGGAGAAGGCAGGTTGGCCCTCTCTAGAGCAGAGGACATGATTGAGGGTGATAATGTTGTAGCGTATAGATAGGGTAGACTGCAGAAACATGTTCTCAATATCAGAGAGAGATAAAGCTAGCGGACATGTATTCAGGGTAGGAGTAAGAAAGTTAGAGGGAATATCAGAAGGCCTACACCCAGAGTGCGTCATGAGAGAGTGGTTAAAGCTGGATCACTGAAAGCATTTGTGAAGAGTCCAGGTGAGTTTATGCATGGAGGGCAATGGACCAAATATTGGCAATAGGATTAACATGCAAGGGATCCTACTGTTTACAGTGGACAAGTTGTGCAAAATGGCCTGCTTCCATGTTGTAGGACAGAGAGAGTAAGAAGCTGCTGGAGTAACCCAGTAACCTGCTGTGTCCTTGAGCACGGGGGTTCCCAGCCCTTTTTTATCCCATGGACCAATACCATTAAGCAAAGAGACTAGCTGCAGGCAAGAGTCTAGCAGCTTTTTTTCCTCCCCAGATCCCAGCATCTCTATATGTATTGGTCCTGCGGGTCATGGCCAAGCTCGTGCCTTGGCTCCATCTTCCCGCATTATCCCCATCATCTCTGCATCCCTTAATATGCAGATATCTGTTGAGATGAATGCTGTGACAGAGTTTCCACCTTCCTCCCTCCTGGGCACAGAATTCCAAACCAGTCACCACCCTACTGAGTAAAGGAATTGCTCTTCCTCCTTGTCCAAAGCGACCAGCTCCTCCTGAGGCAGTGACACTTGATCCTTGAGCAAGGGAAGCACCTCCCCCCACATCCAGCCCGTTGTGCCCAGTGAGGATGTTTCAATAGCGTTGCCCCTCATTCTCCTAAACTCTCAGAGAAGTGCAAATCCTACCTTTCCTAGAACCAGCCTGCTGAGCCTTTCTCATGCTCCCTTTATGGCAACCAGCTCCTTTCTTGGGAATGGAGATCACAATTTCACACAGTGTCTGCAAGACCCCTTGTAATTATTTTTGAAGGACTCAACTATCCTCTGGTGTTGCAAAGGATGACAGGATGATGCTTAATTGGTGTGTTATTAGGAAAAGCTTGTGTTCCAAAGACCAGCATGGTTTTAGGATGTAGTCTGAGCATGTCAGGAACATGAGCTGGTCTTCTTTTCAGTGAACTGCAGTTACATGGAAGATGAAGTCAAGTTCTGGCATGTTTCTGCAAGCTCTCCGAGCCTACTTGCACTGAAATCCAATCACCAGCAGCACAAACACAGATGTTAGTTTTGGTCTGGGTATAAGAATGCTGCTGGTGTGTATTACCCATCCCTACTTGCCCTGAGTGGGTGTTGGTGCACTGCAGTGCTGTGTGTGATGGCACTCTTCCAGCTGGGAATTCCAGGAACTCGGAAAGAAGTGAGTGAGCTCCTAGTTCCCTGTCAGGGCTTTCTTTTGGATGGATGCCACTGTGAGCAAACTCTTGTATTTCCAGACCTTGCCACTTGTTTCCATGACAACACTGGTTCGAATGAGAGATGCTCCTGGCCCCTCTGTGGTGCGTCTGACTTTTAGCTGACTGCTAACCTCCCTGGAATGCCAAATTTAGGATTATTTGATGGTGAAAGGAGACTTAGCAGAGAAAATGAACTGACAGAAAAAGCAGAATTAAACTAAAGTGGTGTTTGGTGAGATCAACTAGTTTCAAATGTGTCAGGACCGACTGAATAAACTTTAAAAGGAAGGATGTTTGCAGCTTGCCCTGGGTTTCAGCACTCTGCCAGGGGTGGGGTTGTCACTAATCCAAGTGACAGGCAAGATGTCCAGGGAACACCATTGTAGTGCCTACATTTGAAACGGGCTGGCTATGTTGTGGAAAGGAGTGAGCCTTCAGACTCAATAGGGTGGGTCTTTCAGCCAAGTGTAATTCAGTCATTCCCTCCCTTCAGTCTTGGCTGTTCTGGGGGGGGGGGGGGGGGCGGGGGAGAGAGAGAGAGAGAGAGCGCTTCAGTTATGCTAACATTGCACCATCCAGGATTGCTGTTGAAAGATGCCATAAAAACTTGTTATTCTGGTATGCTGGGGACTAGCAGATTTTACAGACTATCAAATGGTATTTTAATCATCTAACACACTCAGGACTTTAAGATTCTATGAGGTAACATTTCAGAGAACGAAATTATAGTTGAGAGGGAGCGGGGAAGAGTCAGAGGCAGGTGAGATGAAAGGCAGTGTGGGAAGTGGGCCCAAGGACTGTCAGAGGAGCTCAGTAAACATCTGAACCTGAGGATTTTTAAACTTTTGGTTAGCTCTGATTGGAGGTTTCACTTTGTACAAGACACTCTTACATTAGTCTAATATTCTCTTAAATGCCTCCTCCCTCCAATGGCAGACTGGTGTCTTCAATTGCTGCCCTCTTTCAGTGTGAAACGTGCTCCAGTTATCACTCTTTGCATGGCCTTCTGGCAAGCATTGCTGGGTCACTGTTATGAGGGAGGCTTTAATAGAAGAAATCATCGACTGAATAAAGTAACTGGTCCGTAGGGGTTGTTCTGTAGAGGAGATGGAAATTGCAGTGGCCCTGGTCAGAATCTTCAAAATATCTGCCAGCATAGGTGTATTTCCTGAGGACCAGGGGTCTAGAAGGGGTGACAGGGCACAATTCCTAGTGCATAGTGCACTCACAATGACGGGAAGTGGAGAAAGTAGTTAAAAAGAGGACAGGATCCTCTACTATACAAATTGAGCTATAGAATGGAGAATGTTGTCCATACTTCTGGAAAAAAATGTAAAATCTTTAGAGAGGGTACAGAAGGGATAACTTTAATGTGTGGACAGACAGAAGCTGGGTTGTTCTTGGGGCAGAGAAGGTTTGAGGGGATCTGGTTAGGGGCTTTAAAGAGCATAGACAGAGTAGATGGAGAGAAAAGTTCGATTGGTGGAGGACTGAAGAAGTCTGGAACGTAGGATGAAGGTGATCTGTGGAAGAGCCAACAGTGATGTTAGTTTTTAAAGAAACATGAGTTCAAAGTAAATTTTACTAGCAAGATGCATCTCTGTCACCATATACAGCCCTGAGATTCATTTCCCTGCCGACATACTCAGCAAGTCTATAGAATAGCTGGATCAATGAAAGGTCAGCCAGAGTGCAGAAGACAACAAACTGTGCAGAAATGAATATAAATAAATAGCAATAAATAATAACAACATGTGATAATGAAATAGAGTCCTTAAAGTGAGATCATTAGCTGTGGGAACATCTCAATGGATGGGCAAGTGAATGAAGTTTTCACAAACAAGAGAAAATCTGCAGATGCTGGAAATCCAAGCAATACACACAAAACACTGGAGGAAATCAGCAGGCCAGGCAGCATTTATGGAAAAGAGTACAGTTGACATTTTGGGCTGAAACCTTTCAGTCCGAAACATCGACGGTACTCTTTTCCATAGATGCTGCCTGTCCTGTTGAGTTCCTCTAGCATTTTGTGTGTTGAGTGTAGTTATCAGGTTTTTTTTCAAGAGCCTGATGATTGTGTTAAATAACTATTTGATAACTATTGATGACTGTTCTTGAACTTGGCGGTGCAAGTCCTGAGGCTCCTGTACCTTAGACCTGATGCCAGCAGCAAGAAGAGATCATGGCTTGGGTAGCAGCGATCTCTGACGATGGATGCTGCATTCCCACCACACTGTTTCAAGTAGATGTGCTGAGTAATTGGGAGTGCTTTACCCTTGATGTACTGGGCTGAATCCACTACCTTTTGTAGGATTTTCTGTTCAAAGGCATTGATGTTTCCATACCAGCCCATGACGCTGCCAGTCACTACACTCTCCACTACACCGCAACAGTTTCTCACAGTTTTAGATGACATGCCAAGTCTCCTCAGACTCCCAAAGGAAGTAGAGGTGCTGCTGAGCTTTCTTTGTAATTGCATTTGCGCACTGGATCCAAGGCAGATCCTCTGAAATAGTAACACCCAGTTTAGTTGCTGACCCTCTCCACCTCTGATCCTCTGAGGACTGGCTCGTGGACCTCTGGTGTCTCACTCCTGAAGTCTACAATCATTGCCTTGGTCGTGCTGCCAATGAGTGGTTAGGATTAGTGGAGGTAGATTTAATTTCACTATTCAGCTGAATAGTTACCTGCAGTGATTTGTCTATATAAGGCTTAAGCGGGGCTACTCACTCCAATCGTGGTTTTTAGTGAAGAGGTGTATTATATTTACCTCAACTAATGTGCTCCGACTGTTCAGACCCGCACTCTTGCCAATAACTTCTTATTCTCTCCCAAGCCATCGGACTCTTCAGCCGCCTGATAGCCGATCATTTCTGAGTTTTATCATTTGAAGTGTATTTATCTGAAAGATTCCACAGTGAGTCAGTTTACTTGCCTGTGCCAGATAAAACTGATGATGCTTGTCTGTTTTCTAGGGAAGTCCCTGTGGGAACTGGTGTTGGAGCAGTTTGAAGAGCTTCTGGTGCGGATCCTGTTGCTGGCTGCCTGTGTCTCATTTGTAAGTAGTTTCCATAATCGGATGTGTTGTGTTACTGAGATACTGTCGGAGTGCAGCCTATTCCACAGTCTTGCTTTCCTCTTCCTATTTCAAAGACACTTCACGTGAACTCTGGAGTGCTCACTCCACAGGATACATAACCCCATTCCTTGTCAGTTGATTTGACATTTTTTGCTGGAATTTTAAAAAGGTTACTGTGTGTTTTAAATGGTTAACTAAGCAACAGAATTTTAAACTAAACTCAAAGGACAAGATCCTAGAAGGGACCTTGGGGTTATGAGAAAATGTCCTGAGGTTCATGAGAAAGAAGGAACTGTTGTTTGACACATAGAACTGGACTCAAGCTTCATTTCCTGGGCTTTTGTTCTGCCTTTATCTTCTTTCATCTTGCTTTGTTATTTAAAGAACATGACTGAAGTCAGAAGCTGCATTTGTAAAAGCATGTCTATTACCCTGGGAAGATCAGCTTGCAAAATGTACTTCCAACTTCAGAGAAGTCTGTTAAACAGATTTGAGGAATGAGCATGTCCTACAGATGGCTCCACCTTGTTCTACGAAGCCTTGGATCTGTGCTCCTAGAGAGTGTGCTCTATGTCCGCATGTCCTCCCCAGCAGAGTACGTAGAGCAGAGAACAGTACAGCACAGGAACAAGCCCCTTGGCCCACAATATTGTGCTGAATCAATTCAATTAGTATTCAAAAGGCCAACCAAATGCCCCCTCTACCTAACCAATATCCACATCCTTCCATTTTCCTCACATTCATGTGTCTATCTAGAAGTCTGTAATGTACCTGCCTCCACCACCATCCCCAGGCTGTGAATTCCAGGCTCCCATTACTCTCTGTGTATTTTTAAAAAAAACTGGCTCCTCGTATCTCCTTTGAAATATACCTCCTCTCACTTTCAATGCATGTCCTCTGATATTAGACATTTCAACCATGGGGATAAAGATACTGTGTATTCTACCTGTGTGTCTCAAAATCTTATAAACCTCTGTCAGATCTCCCCTCAGCCTCTGCCACTCCAGAACAAACAATCCAGGTTTGTCCAGTCTCTCCTTTTAACACATGCTCTCTAATCCTGGTAAACCTCTCTAAAGCCTCTACATCCTCCCTACAATGGGGCGACCAGAACTTTATGCAATATCCAGATGTGGCCTAAGAAGTTTTATAAACCTACAATATAACTTCCTAACTTCTGAGCTCAATGCCTTGACTAATAAAGGCATTCACGTATTATGCTGTGTTAACCCCCCAATCAACCTGTGTGGGTGACTTAAGTACGCTGGTCTTGCTGGTCAAGCAGAAATAAAAATAATCGAGGCCAGTTTGTGGACTGTAGACCTGAAACCTCCCTTCTGCTTCAATTACCTTTAGATTTCAGTTTCCTCAAGGATTATGGAGCTCGCCTGCTCAAGTGGACCACCAATGCTCTCACCAGCTTCCCACAGGCTCCACGTTTCCAATTGATGAATTAATTCCAAGCAGCTGTTAAAACTGCCACAATAGAGATCACACCAATTTCCATTCTGTTTACCTGACTCAGTTCTATAAGCCACAAGAGCCTTGGGTAGCAAAAACTCAGTTATTTCATTTGAAAATCAAACTTGGGGGTTACACTGAGTAAGAGTTCCAGACAGAACAAATTTTCTCCAAAGTACCTGCAAACCATCTGATTCTAATGTTAAGGCCACAGTCATTGTACTGTGAACTTTTGCCATCTCCCCTATTAAATAATTTAAACCTTGTGAACATCAGAATTGTATCACAGTATGATGTGTGTTTGAGGGAATATCTGGGAGAGCTGCGCTTTGTACAGATTGGCAGCAAAAGACCAGAGAGTAACTACACTATCTTCAAACAACAACAGGGATGCCACACAAAGGCTCTGGAAAGATTCAGCAGTACTTTTAGAGAGAAATAGATTATGTTTTCATCTGGATTGGAAAGAAAGAGGGAGATGTCCAGATAACCTGCTGAGTTCATCCAGCATCTCTGTGCACTGCTCCAGATTCCAGCATCTGGGGTCGGTCTTGTCTCCAGTATGAGTGTGGGCTTGAGGCATCTCACTTCCTATTAGTTCCCAAAGTCAGGACCTTCTGTTCCTTGTCTCATTTTCCCATCTCATTAAAAGCAAGCACTGAAGTCAATAATGTCCTCAATTCTTTGCATCCAAATTAAAAAAAATTGCTGATTAACTTATCAATGAGCGATGTGTGCATTGGTAGATTAATTGGCCACTGTAAATTGCCACCAGTGACTGAAGGGATCTGCCTGGAATATGGGAAAAATCCAGGATTTGGGGAAAATGGTGCACATAGACACAATGGGGCAAGGGCTCTTTTTTGCCCTATGTGAATGAAACAGTAAGCTTTTGGTAATGCAGTCAAATTTTATTTGGTAACGCTCATTTGAAATGGTCTGATCTTTCCAATATTTGATTTGAAGAGAAAATAACAAATTCAGCAGGTTATTCATATTTCTTGGGACTGCAGACATTTGAACAGAGTGAGCCACCTCCCCTTGCATCTGCTTGTATATATTGAAGCCCTTTTGTAACCCCTGGTTACAAGCTGAACCCTGGAGGTTCTGTTGAACTGCTCAACATCTGTGCTTTGTGGCTGGTTCCAGGTCCTGGTGCACCTGAATGCTGCCAACTTGGTCTGGTTGAATTGATGAGATTTGGTTCCTTTGGTGCCCCTTTGTATTATTTAAGCAGTGGAGTGGCCGGACAGTTTGTGTGGATGGTAGTGATGATGGGCTCTTAGGCATTTGTTTTTTTTTCTTGTGCCTGCTTGCAAGCGACCAGGTTTATTGAATTTGGAAGTGTGAATGTCTCTGCGTTGCTGGGTTGTGGTACTACGCCAACACCGTGAACACTATCACTTGACAGCAGGATGCCAGCAAGGAAGGACGTGTAGCCAGGCAGGGCGAGGGGAGAGAAATCTGTCCTATGATGTGATTACTTCTGAAGGACATTGGTGATGGACTGGTCATAATGGAGGGGCTAGTCTTGGTCTATTTGTCAAATCCTAGCTAAATTAATATTGTGTGATGTCTCTGGGCCTGTACTCATTGGAGTTTAGAAGAATGAGGAGGCATCTCATAGAAATCTATTGAATATTGAAAGACCTAGACAGAGTGGATGTGGAGAGGATGTTTCCTATCATGGGCAAGTCTAGGACCAAGGGCTCAGCCTCAGAATAGAGGGACGTCTATTTAGAACAGAAATGAGGAGGAATTTCTTTAGCCAGAGGGTGGTGAATCTGTAGAATTCATTTCCACAGACAGCCAAGTCACTGAGTAAATGTAAAGCAGAGGTTGATGGGTTCTTCGTTAGTCAGGGCATCAAAGGTTATGGGAAGAAGGCTGGAGAACAAGGTTGAGAGGGATAATTAATCAACCATGGTGGAGCAGACTCAATGGGCTAAGCGGCCTAATTCTGCTCCTATGTCTTATCGATTTCTGCGTTCTCCAATCCAGCGGCAGTTGGTGTTTGTTGGCTGTTGTGATATGCAGCCTCTTCCTCTGTTAACTTTGCCTTTCTACTCCTTTATATTAGAATCTTAAATTCTCACTTTTAATGGTCTGGAAATTATGCAAAGAAGATGTTTGAAAACTCTTTTTATCTTCCAATTAAACTGCAAAGTGCAATGATAATTATCTCTTACCAGCTATAGAGGCTCATTGTTCAGCAATATACTAAATGGTACTCACTCTGCCAGTAATGCTTGCAGTTCAAGGTTTGGCTAGGAACTGTTCTGAAGACCTTTGGTTGTCTCATTTATTCTGTGTGCTGTGTTTTTGCCTTGTGATGAAATGCATACTGGAATGTTAGGTAAGCCATTTCATGTAGAAGACTGACAGACACTTGAAATTCACCAACATTCACCAATTGTAAACAGTAGTTTATGTCTTGGGAGCCCACTGAAGGCTGGGGTGCTAGGCTTTCGTGAGCGGTTTCAAGCCCCAGCTTCAGTTCATGTCTTCTCACTGAGATTGCTGGGTATTAAACTCTCTTCACCCAAGAGCATTATTGATTATTGCACTTGATTGCCAGTCCTTTTTTTCTTTTCAGCCTGGAGTGATGATATTGGCAAGGATGATGCCAGAACAGGGAGATTGTAGCCAACAGGAATCACTGAACATTCCTGACATGGAGAATGAGTGATTTGATGCAGGCAGTAGAGCTCCAAAGGGATATGAGAACATGATCACATTGAATGACGGTGCTGGCTTGAAGGGCTGAATGGCCTACTCCTGCACCTATTGTCTATTATGTGGGGAACTGGTGGTTACAAATAGCGAAAAATCAATTGATGAAACCAAGAGAAACTTAAGCCCAAGAATGATAAGAAACTAAACCTTTCGTGAATGGGAAGAGTTGAGATGAATGGCACTTTTAATCAAGAGAAGCTGTTGAAGAAAGCAAACAATGGAAGCTCGTACAGAGTTACCAAGTGGAGCTGTGTGGGACGTTTGAGGAGCAAGTGTTCATTGGCACAGATGTGACACACCTACACTCTCATGTTTCAGGGATTTAGATTTAGCTGTGTCTGTGAGAGTCGCCTGTTAGAGAGAAAAATTATGGACATTCGTTCCAGCAGAGCAGGAGAGCTAGTCAGAAGTATTGTAGTTTCAGAAACTGAAATCCAATATTGAAAATAATAAGTGAAAGAAGTGATCAGCAACATTTTAATTTTTTTTAAGTAGCTGATTTTTGTGATGTGTGATGCACCTCCTGAAAGGTATGGAGGAAGCATAATTACTTGTAAGTTTTGATTGGGATATTGAAAAATATTTTCAGAGCTTTGGTAATATCAGGGATTAATTTCATGGCTCTTTCAAAGAACTGATGCGAGCAAGATGTGGTTAAATGAATGCGAGCAAACATTGTAGTCCCTGGGCTAGGGGTTTTCCTGGCTGGTTCTGGACAGTTTGATAGGTGGTGAAAGATATATTTCTATGTAGGAATTTGGGTCATTGACATTAGCTGGCTTTTACCCTGTGAATGCAATGTACTCGCGTGCTTTGTTTTCCTATACCTCCTCCCAAATAGACATCAATTGTTCCAAGTCAAAGATACTGTTCAGCTCCAAGTCAGAAGCACTAATGTAAACAAATGTCATCAGCGGCTCTGGGTCTTGCTGGTGATTGGTAGGCAGTACATTTACCTAATTGACCATAGGTGAGCTCACCAAGTACAGCAACAGGAGCAAATTGCCTGATAACTGGAGCATTGTGCATATAGCTGCGGGTATGCAAAAATATACCTCTCTGTACAAAGGCTCACTGTTTGCAGATGACATGGAGGTTGGTGGTGTTGCGAATAGTGGTGAAGTTTTTCCTAGGTTATGATAGGCCATTGACAGAGTGTAGAGCTGATAGAGGCAGATGGAGTTCAATCTGGAGAAGTGTGATGTGGTTCACTTCAGAAGGTTGAGCTTGAAGGCACAGCACAGGGTTAATGGCAGCATTATTAGCAGTGTGTAGGAACAGAGGGATCTCGGGGGTCCACGTATATAGATCCCTCAAAGTTGTAGCACAAGTTGATTGGATTTTGGCGAAGGTGCATGGTGTGTTGGCCTTCATTAGTTGTGGCTCTTGAACTCAGTACCCCAAGGTAATGTTGCGGCTCTACAAAACTCTGGTTAGACCATACTTGGAGTATTGTGCTCAGTTCTAGTCACCTCAATATTGGAAGGATGTGTAAGCTTTAGAGGAGGTGCTTTGGAGAACAAGTCTTGTGAGGATTGGTTATGGAAGCTTGGGCTTTTGTCTTTGAAGAGGGGGAGGATGAGATCTGACTTGATAGAAATGTACAAGATAAGAGGCATACAAAGAGTAGACAGCCAGAGACTACTTTTTCCCATGGTGGAAATGCTGATTACGGGGGCTCATAACTTTAAGGTATTTGGAGGGGTGTATAGGGGGAATCTCAGAGGTAGTTCTTGTTGCTGTGTGTGGTAAATGTATGGAATTCACTGCTGGGGATGGTAGCAGACATAGATGAATCAGGCCAAGAAACAAATTATCACCCAAAAATAGAATGTCTTTCACTAAAAAGATCTCTCCTTGCCCCATCTTTTCATCCCATTTCGTTCTTTAGTCCTGATCCCCATCTCTTCTCATTACCCCACATAATGCATTAGCAATGTAAGAGTTGATAGCCGCTGTGCACTCTGAGGGCAGTATTGCAAAGCTTTTACGGAGCTGTGGTCAAAAAGTGTTTCTGCAGTGGCACCTGTAATCAGTGAGGTGCCCCTCCTTGTGTCTCTGCCCACATTGCTTCTTATTACTGCATAAACTCATTGTATGCCAAGCTTCCTCATGACCACATCAATGTTATCGGATCTGACTGCTCCAGATGGCAGTGATTTCCATATCCACACCACACCCTCTCAAAGAATTCCTCAGCTTCTTTGTTTAGTAACCCTTCTGTATTTGTGCTATCTACCTGTGGAGACCACACCAATTCACATTCTTCCCTCCATTGTTTGTAAGAGCTATGACCTTTGTCATAACCTGATTCATGGTTAATGCTTTATCATACTGATAATTAAGTGTAATCACTGCTGAGATTAATTTTGTCCTCCTGTTCCCCAGCCTATTTGCCACCCTACCTTTCCCTAAACCTGAGAGATCTCCTGAGGTGGATCAGAAACTATGGCAAATATCTGGCAGCTTGGACAACACCCATCAAGAAAGGAAAAACAACCCGTCTTTCAATTGCAATGATCCTCCATTGGAGTGTTTCTGGTGCTCTTTTGGATTTCCTGCAGTGGCTTGGTTGTTGTCCAGCCTGCCATTCCTGTCCTGGAATCAGAAATTGGGAGTCCTCGTGTATTGAGAGGCAGAAGGATGATTTGGGGGGGGGGGGTGGGTATGATGGACAGAGTGGCCATCTTGGCCACAGATGGAATTTAGGGTGGGTGCAATGACATCAGCTTGGGATTCAAGAGTACAGTTCAACTGGGAGATGAGTGGCTGCAGGATGGTATGGGTGTCCATGTACACACATAATTAAATGTTAAATGGGATTCTCTCACCTATTCACAGGGCTGAGGAATGAAGGGAGGCTTTGGTTTAGCTCAGTGTTGGTTTGAGCATGCCTCGAGCAGTTTGAATTCTGGTGCCATGCATCACAAAGCTGCCCTGACCCTGAAGGCTCTGTGGGCCAGGTTGTGAGGACAGAAGCACAGTTAGAAGGTGATTGGTGCACGGTGACTGTTCCCTTGCGGAGTGGAGTTTGAGAGGCGAAAGTGATGCATTGTCCCTTCAGTCAGGGCTAATGTGATGAACAACTACTAATGATGAAGGTCATGTTTGAAATGAACTTGGCACTTTCTAAACAGCAGAATTATCAGCCCAGATCTGATTCGTCCCTTTCACTTCAGCGCCAGATCCTGTACGGATGCATTTCACACTGTGAGCTCTCAGTTCTTTTTCAGAGACTGAGCGTCAGAGCGTGCTTTACATGTCAGAGACGTTGTCAGAATCAGAATCAGGTCTATTATCACTACGTGTCGTGAAATTTGTGTGTGGCAAGCAGCAGTACGGTGCACATCTGACACTACTATAAATTGCAATAAGAATATAGAAAGAAAATAGTGCATAAAGAGAGCAAAATTGTGAGGTAGTGGTCATAAAACTCAGAAAGCAAATGGTAGAGCTGATACTCTGTTGCTAAAGTTTTGAGTGTGTGTGTTGAGACTCCTGAACCATCTCGCTGATGGTAGAAATGAGAAGAGGGCGTGGCTGGATGGTTAGGGCCTTCATGATGGATGCTGCCTTAGGGCATCACCTTTTGAAGAGATTATCGATGCTGGGGAGGCTAGTGCCCGTGATGAAGCTGGCGGAGTTTGCAATTCTGCCCCCATACCAGACAGTGATGTAACCAGTCAGAATGCTCTCCATGGTGCATCTGTAGAAATTTCCAAGAGTCGGTAGTGACATAACAAGCCTCCTTAAACTATCAGTCTTACTGATGGGATTAAGACAAAGGCTTCTCCACTTGGGTGAATTTAAAGTTCTATGGCACTTTTCAAAGAGATGGGATGGCTTTGCATAGAGACATAGCTCAGTGAGCCCACTAAACCAGTGCCAGCCAATAACCACCCATTCACTCCAATCTGGCACTCATCCCATTGGCTGCTTCAGACCCTACCGCTCACCACACACTATGTTGAAGCCAGTGAGCACACCAGCCAACGTGTGTGTGGTGGGCAGACAGTGAAAATGTGAACTCTTCCCACTGGCAGCACCGGAGGCGAGGATTCTTGGCACTTTGAGACTAACCGCTGTGCCGTTTGGCCACAGTTCGTGCCCCCAACAACATCGCTGAAAACGTGCGTGTGTGTGACCAATTTAATTTATTTTTTATTTAGAGATACAGCACGGTAACATACTTACCAGCGCCGCACAATGACCCTACTAACCTGTATGCCTTTGGAATGTGGGAGGAAATTGCAGCAGCTGGAGGAACCCCTCACAGTCACAGGATCCAAACCCCTTACTGACAGTGGCGAGAAATGAGCCCAGTTTGCTGATTAGCTGATGTGTTGCACTAATTACTACCCTACTGTGAATCTTGCCACGTCTCCCCACTTCATAACACACCTGCACTCCTAAAGTGGCTGAAGGACATGGAGGGTCAACAGCATTTTCGTCTGCGAGGATTATTAGAAAGACCTGTTTGTTACCTTCCTCTGCTAGGATAGTGCTTGTTTCAACTGGGGTAACCATTTAGCCCATGTATTAAAAAAATGTTTGAATAATTTTGCATTGTAAAGTTCAAGAGCCTAGAGGAGGCTGTTTTGCACATAAGTGCTATTGTTATCTTTCACTTCTGTTAATAGACTATGTTTGTCTCAAACAATTGATTAGGTGATGTGATAATAGAGCATTGGGTACTGCCTGGACTGCTCTTATTCTGGCTTTTGTGGGCTTCATTAAAGTTATCTCTAAGTTCAGCTAATTCACTGTCTGTTGAGCCCTGTTTCCTAATGCTGCCACCGTGGTCCATCCTCTTCTCCCTCCCCATTATTGGACGAGCTGGTGATTGCTGTCAGATATTGTCTGTGTGTGAGGGAGAGGCAGCTGTGCCTTACTCAGGCTCTTCCCTCAGCGTTGCAACATCAGCTCAGTGTTACTACTCCTATCTTCAAACCTGCAGGAAACGCTGCCTCTTCGACAGGCATCGTGTTGGAGAATATTCTAGGTAAACCAGAGCCCCAGCAGTTGTCAGAGCTTCTTCCCATACGCTCTCCTCACAGAACTTCCATGGCTGTGTAGGCGTTGACTGTAATTGGGAGTACAGAACAGAAGCCACAATGGTCCAAAAACAGGTGGCCTGTTCTCTACCTGGACATGATAGACAAGAGGTGTAATCTTCATTCTCTCCCCTTGGTTAGTAACGTGCCTCACTAGTGTCTGTCCTGCCACTAATATCGAATGCATTCTTGCATCCAGCATTGAGTGAGTTGGACCTGGTGACTCCTGCTAGAGTTCCTTCAGGCCTTTAGTTAACAATGATTTATCTTGTAAGTTGGCTCAACATCAACCATGAGGGAATTGACAGACGTTATAATTAAAAGATGTTATGGCAGGGTTTCATGAAAGTGAAACTTTATTTGACCAGTCTACTGGAGTTCTTTGATGAACTAACATGCTGTGAATAAAGGGGGAATGGATAGATGGATTGAGATTTCCAGAAGGAATTTGGCCTGGTGCTGCATCAAAGGCAATATTGGTAGATTGGTTTGCTATTATCACATGGTGATATACTGTTAAAAACTTTATTTTGCAAGCCATAGATGCAGATCATTTCATCACATGACTACCTTGGGGTAGCAATAACAGAATGAAGTGTCACTGTATAGGGGAAGTGTAGATAATAGTAATGGCTCATGGTGTGGGAGGTGGCATTTGGAAGATTAGCTGGTTAACAGAAAGTGGTAGAAGATATTTATTTATTTGGACGTACAGCATGCTATCACCAAATTATATAGCTTCCAATTCAGTGAAACTGCATCACCCAATTACGCTCATGTGATTAATTAACTTATTGACCCATGTGTCTTTGGAATGTTGGAGAAAACTAGAGCATCCAGAGGAACGGCATCCAGTCACAGGAATAATGTACGAACTCCTTACAGAGAGCCGCAGAATGAAGCCTAGGTCGCTTGCCTGCAGTGATGTTAAGCTACCACGCCAACCATTGTACAACTGCTTAATGTACTTACAGCAAAAAAAATAGAGTTGGGAAAGAGGGCTTGAGGAGGCTGCAAAAGGGCACAGAGGTGACAGAGTGGGAAAAGATCTGGTAAATGGAATATGGCGTAGAGAAAATGTGAAATTGTCCTCATTGGCCAGAAAATAATATAAAGCATTTCTATGTAAATGATGAGAGATTGCAGAACTCCCGAGATACAGGTGTCTTGGTACGTGACTCTAAAGGCAATGCAGGAACAGCAAGTAATTAGGATAGCTAAAAGAATTTGTTTATTGCTGGGGACTTGAATCCTGAAGTAGGAAGGTTGTGTTTCAGTTAGAGAGCATTGGTAAGATCATGTCTAGAGTGACGTGCATGGTATTTGGTCTCCCTATTTAAGGAAATGTTTTAATGCATGAAAAGCAGATCAGGGTGTTGATTAGACAAAAGGCTGGAAAGGATATGTTGTATTATGAGGAAAGGTTGGACAGGCTTGTATCTGCTAGAGTGAGAAGGGAGTTGATTGAGGCATACAAGATCCTGAGGAATCTTCAAATGGTGGATGTGAAGAGGCTCTTTCCTTTTGTGGGAGAATCTAGAACTAAGAGGTGACCCATTTAAGACACGGATGAAATTAAGCTTTATCACTGGTTGTGAGTCTTTGGAACTCTGCTCTCACCACCCTCAGAGAAAGAAAGCTGGTGAATATTGTTAAGGCATAGGTGGATTCTTGGTTAGGTTTCTGCACGTGGATGGGAATGTGGAATTGAGGTTACAGTCGAATAGCCTGTTGTTATTAAATGGTGGAACAGGCTGTGTGCCTTACTCATTCCTATGTGCAATGGTTTCCTTGTTTGGATCTGTTACAATTGTATTTGTCCAGTATTTTAACTGTTGGCATTTGGATTCTTTCATCTTCATCACTAGATTGGAGTCCTGTGGAAGTCGGTGAACATGACTGGATTTTGCAGCTAGAGATGTGATATAATTGTGCTTTGTTTAAGTCTGTTACTATGTACAACTTCACAGAAGGAATCTGCTAATGCTTCCAGTATCCATCTGGTGTTTGGCAGTAATTTATTAAGGTGATATTCATGACCTTGTTTGAAGTTCAGTCCTTGAGATGTACAATTCTTTGGATTACATGTTGGCTTATCAACCTCACCTTCATAAATAGCAGTGAATGGTGAGGTTGCAACAGCCTCTCACTCTACATCAAGAAGGCCAAGGAATTGATTGTGGATTCAGGAAGGGGAAGTCAGGAGAACACACACATCCTCATTGAGGGCTCTGTCCTGGGCCAACACAAAGATGGCATAGCAGTGGATGTACTTGGCTTGAGGGAATTTGGAATGACACTAAAGACCTCTTGCAAATTTCTTTAGCTATACGGTGGAAAGCATTCTGACTGGTTCAGTGTACAGGATCGTAGGAGGCTGCAGAGGGCTGTATATTCAGGCAGCTTCATCACAGGCCCACCAATCCACATCAGTGAGTTCAATCTGCAAGAGCAGGTGCCTCGAAGGCAGCATCCATCACCAGGGACTCTCAACATCTGGGACATGCCATCTTCTGTTACTACTATTGGGGAGGTAGCACAAAAGCCTGAAGACTCTCTCTCAGTGGCTAAGGAGCAGTGTCTTCCTCTCTGCCATCAGAATTCTGATAGTCAATGAGCACCACATCAGAATGGACACTGAAGGAAGCTTCTTCCAGGATTATTACTGGGGATGTGGACGTTGGTGTGTTGCTTGTACCCAGTCATTTAAACAATGATGGGGAGTCACCTTCCTTAGGGGAAGGTCTTCCACTGGTTAGGTCTGATGTCCAGGTTACTGATTTTGGTGATGATCTGCACCCGCCAAAGAGATGTGAAGCCAGGAGGGTAATCATGGGCAGAACTTTGTTTTATATTTGAGGTGGCTTCTTAATCTCACCTCCATTGTGGATGCACTTGGACAACACCTCATTTTGTGGTGCTGGGAGGGGTTCTAGATATTAGCAATCTCTGTGCTCAGTTGGTAGAGCTAAGAATCGAACAAGGTCAGCTACCTGTTTTTAACTGTTGTTGAGCCAAGTAGTGAATCACCACTTCCGAACCACACCACTCCCTCCCAACCTCCGCCTTTAGAGTCACCACTCAATCTGCCCATGGCCTTGCAGGCAACTGCACTCCTTGTCCCGTTGTTGCAATTGCAATGAGACTGCAGCTTGTCGTTTGGAAGGCCAAACCAAAACATGGCAAAGGGTGACCCAGCACCGGGTAGTTCAGGCCAGCAGTGGCTGGGCAATGGAGGTTTCACTTCAGCAGAGTTTTAGGGGATGAGGAAAGAGCGAGGTAATGTCACATGTTTCCTCTGCTGCCACTTCCCATCCCCACCCATGCCAGCAGCTAATTCCATTAGGCAAGCTTGCTTGGTCAATGGTTTCTGAGCTGTTTGAATTAGCAATTCTCTTCGTGGCACATTGGCAGTGTAAAGAGTTCTAAATGCAAATTTGTTACAATGGGCAGGTTTGGAAGCCTGTCCCCAATTAGGATGGGCAATTTTGTGCAGGGTCTTGGCATAGTGTGTTACTGTAATACCCTTTCCTACAATTGTATGTTCTGTCAGCAGTCTGGCCCTTTAGGTCAAGTGTGTCAACTCCTGCAGCCAGACCCTGCAGTGAAAAGTTTGCTTTACTTTCAGATGTGTTGAGCTGGAATCCTTCACTGGGTTAAGAGATGATGTAAGCTGTTGAAATAATACGTGCTGAACTGGAATAAGATCTGTATCAGTGCTGGATTTGTTAAACAAAAATGAGAAGCAAATTGATGAAAAGCAAGGTAGATCTGCATGTATTTGCCTTTGATCAGCAGTATATGGGTCTCTTCGTCGTGACATTTGTTTGACTGCTCGCTGGGAGAGGATGCAGGAGGGAGGTGATGTATCATCTGAGGGGAGAGAAGGGGGAGGTATTGTGTGCAGCCCGTCACAGTGAGAGCATATTTCCTTTCGGTGAAGTGGCAGCCCTTGGTTGCTGTGACAATGTAGATGGTTCTTAGTTGCGTGACTTTGCCTTTATGCAAATTTAGGCTCAATAAAGCAACATGCAAATCTGAGCAGAGCAGCATTTGTGGCATCTATGGAAACTGAGGTGGAGATGGCACATGGCTGGAGTTAACCCCTCACAGGCCATGCTGCACTGTCACTTCCTGCATTCAGCAAATTAACCCATCACACGCTGTGCTACACTGTCACCTCCTGCATTCAGGGAGTTAACCCATCACACACTCCGCTGCACTGTCACTTCCTGCAGTCAGGGAGTTAACCCATCACACACTGTGCTAAACTGTCACCTCCTGCAGTCAGGGAATTAACCCATCGCACACTGCTAAACTATCAACTCCTGCAGTCAGGGAAGTAACCCATCACACACTGCGCTAAACTGTCACTTCCTGCAGTCAGGGAATTAACCCATCACACACTGCGCTGCACTGTCACTTCCTGCAGTCAGGGAATTAACCCATCGCACACTGCTAAACTGTCAACTTCTGCATTCAGGGAATTAACCCATCACACACTGCGCTGCACTGTCACTTCCTGCAGTCAGGGAATTAACCCATCGCACACTGTGCTAAACTGTCACCTCCTGCAGTCAGGGAATTAACCCATCGCACACTGCTAAACTGTCAACTCCTGCATTCAGGGAATTAAGCCATCGCACACTGTGCTATACTGTCACCTCCTGCATTCGGGCATTTTCCCATCACAGGCCATGCTATACTGTCACTTCCTGCAGCCAGGCCGTTAACTGTGCAGAACTGTTCTCTGATGCAGTCAGGGAGTTCTTGGCCATTAAACAGGGCAGCAAACCAGATTGAGCAGAGCTGACCAGTCTGAGAGTTCTTTCGATTTAGAGCTCAGCTGAGGAAGTCCTGTTTTTGCAGAACCTTTGGCTGATAACTTTCCTTGTTCTTATATTCTGCCTGCTTCCCTGGCCATGTGTGATCTCAGAGTCCGGTAGCCCTCCTGGCCTGTTCTGATCTTTGGGCTAGGAGCCTTCCTTGCTCTTCACCTTCTCTGCAACTGCTGTCTACCTCTTTCTTCCTCTTCCCTCTCTGTCCACTTACCGGTCTTCCCCACGGCCAGAAGGAAGTTCTACCCCGCTGCCCCTTACTACGCAGGGAGTTGTTGGTAGAATGTAGGTAGTGCTGGGAGAGGATAGAAGTGGTTGTTTTACATGATTCTGAACACGGGTCAGGAGAAGCTTGTAACTGAGCTGAGCGTAGCCTTGGGTGTGGCCAGTCTTGTCCAGTCCAAAGGCTTCCTGTAGCCCCGTTTCCAGGTCTGCCCCCCTATCCCTTCATCCCTTCAGTGCACAGACAGAGATGTCTGTCCAGCTCTGTTTTTCTCAGTTGATGTCTGAGCTTCCAAAGCCTCCCAGGCTAGAGAGTTCCAAAGATTTACTGCCCTCAGAGGAGTAACATTCCCTCCTCTCTCTGTGCTAAGTTTTGTACTCATTGTTGTGAAACCATGTCCCTGCTTTGTAGATAGATTTTCAGATACTTTATTGATCCCAAAGGAAATTACAGTAACATTACAAGTGCATAAATATACAAATATTGGAAGAGAAGAAAGGATAAGTTGCCTCAAACAGTCTAACAGGAGGGGTCATCAATTCCCCCAGCTATAGGTTGACTCGTTACAGAGCCTAATGGTCAAGGGTAAGAATAACCTCATAGTGGTCTTTGGAGCAATGGAGTTGTCTTGGTCTGTTACTAAAAGTGCTCCTCTGTTCAGCCAAGGTGACATGCGGAGAGTGAAAAATATTGTCCAGAATTGTCAGGATTTTCCAGAGGATCCTTTGTTCTACCACAGCCTCCGGTGTGTCCAGTCTGACTCCTATAACAGAGCCAGTCTTTCTAATCAGTTTATTGAGACTGTTGGCATCACCCATGTTGATGCCATTGCCCCAGCACACCACCACATAGAAGATTGTACTGGCAACAACAGACTGGTGGAACATGTGAAGGAGAGGCTTGCATACTCCGAAAGATCTCAGTCGCCTCAGGAAATAGAAGTGACTCTGGCCCTTCTTGTACACAGCCTCTGTGTTGGTGCTCCACTCAAGTCCGTCATCCAGGTTTTTCCCCAGGTACTTGTAGGTCCTCACTACATCCATATCCTCATCATCAATGGTAACAGGGAGCAGTGCAGGTGTAGTCTTCCTAAAGTCCACCACAATCTCCTTTGTCTTACTGATGTAGAGTTGCAGATGATTCAGCTTGTTCCATTTGACAAAGTCCTCCACAAAGGCCCTGTATTCATCCTCCCATTATACACAAAACTATTGCTGTACCCTCTAATCAGGGGAAATGCCCCCCACGTATCAACCACGCCAATCCTCAAGAATTGTGTAAGTTTTAATGGAGTCGTCTCTCCTTTTCTAACCTCTCACTAATTGAGTTAAGCAGCACAGAAACAACAGGCTGTTCAGCCCACTACATCCATAATATTTACATCCATAATGTCCATCCTTGCTGCTCCCATCTTCCTGCACTGACCCACATCCTTTTCAGTGTTCTCTTAACTGCTGGCTAGTGACACTATTTCCACCACTCAGTGACTCACTGGTCTGAGTGGAGCAAAGCACCTTCCGATCCCCTCAGTCTCTTTCCCTTCATCTTAAACCTTTGCCCTCTAGTTTTGTTCACCTCTAAGGGGAAAAGATTCCTATCATCTGCCCTATCCTTAACCTTCAGAGCTTCAAATAGAGTGATTGCCCATTTAATGTCTCCTCACATGACAAACTCACCATCCCAGGAAGGTGAACCTTTGCCTTTTACAAGGATAAAGTTCAGTTACTGAGACAACCAAGGTGCACACTACGTGTTGTGGCTCTGTATAACCGCCTAAGCCACCTCTGCTCTTATATATAGATCTTCATTCAATAAAGGTCAGTTTGTTCTTTGCTCTCATAATTTCCCCGTCAAAAAAGTATTTGGCATTTGTTTTTCTGCTGAAATGGGTAAATTCTCAATCTTCCAGTACTCCGTCTGCCATGTTGTTGTCCATGCACTCAACTTGTCCAGCTACTTCTGAAGCCTTGTTACTCGTATTGCTTTTCACTTTTCTCCGGTTCTGAGGTATTCTGTAAATCGAGACCATGATAGAATACTCAGTTCTTCTGGGCGTGTGCAGCTTCAGCACTTAAAAAAAACATACCAGGACAGAAAAAAGAAGCAAAGCATGGTAGTTCCAGGAACTCTGAAACAAAACCAGAAAAAAAACTAGAAATACTCAACGAGCCAGGTGTCAGCTGTGGATAACAAATGATAGAGAGTGAGGCACCTGCTTTATTGGTGTTCTGTTTACTATCCTACACATTGACTACGTCCATTACCAGCCTACAGTAGCAGTAATGGATGCCATTACAAAAGGTTGACTGATTGACCCACTTCCACAGCAGCACCCAGACTGTCAAAGGTGAGGACTCCCAAGTTAAGCACGAGCTTCAGGTATGTTGTCTGGGCTGGGGTACGTGGCACTCACCAGGAGTGTATCAACGACAATACCTGGGCTTGCTCCCAGCTACTCCACGTGGCTTTCTGACCCTCCTGACTTGGTTACCTTTCACTGTTGCTGGATCTCAAGCCTGGAGCTCAACATTTCTGAGGAAGCACCTTGACTCGGAGGACCTCGGTGATTCACCACCTCCTGTTGGATTTGCCAGAGATTTTCAAAGCTCTGGAATGAATAGCAAAGGTATCAGTATCTTAGCCATTCATAAAATGATTGGAGGAATCCCATTCACCTCCAACAGTGATCAGGAAATTAAAGGTTCTTGCATCTTTTTATTCAAAGTATTTTTTTCCATCACATATACCATGACCATACTAGGTCCTGTTTTTCTCTCCATTTATTGCTCATTTATTCAATCCATTCTCTTATAGTTTGTCAACATTACTCCTATTTCCTCAAACAGTTTGAAAGGCACAGGACCAGGACTCAGTTGTCAGAGCTTCTTCCCCATCAAGCCTTTGCATTATCTGCAAATCTGCTATCTGCTTCAGTGCATCTCTCTGCATGTATCCCAAGTGCACCAATTTGTAGCATTCATTTACAGGCATCTTGTACTTGAAGAACAAAGTCTTAAACAGACCAAAGTACATTTTTCACCCTGTTATCTCCAAATAGCAATTGAAGTCTATGTCGGTATATGTCCCTGGAAACAACCTATATATATATAAAATAAAGTCCTCTCTGCCCACCAGAGAAAATTGGAGGCAATGAAAATGTTGTTGGACCTGCTTGGTAGTTGTTGAACTTGTACCATTGTCTCTAGATTGATTTTTATTTGTAGTGTGTTGGAATGAGCATTGACACAACAGACAAATTTTGGGGAGATGAATCAACAACTGGAAGAGCAAAGCTTCACTAACTGAGCATCTAATTGACAAGGAAAAATTCATGGCCTGGATGACAAAGGCTAAGAATGTTATTGAGCAAGATTGCAATGTTCTTGCTTGGATTGTTTGTTTTTCAAGCATTTCACTGCAGTTAATGAATCTTGAAGACTTGATAATCAGGTGGTTTGAGGCCAGCAAGGTCCCACACACAGCAGTAAGATGAGTAATGTTTCTTATTGGTAGTTTTGAAGGAGGAATATTGTCTAGGACACTGAGGGACACACCACATCTCCAGATAAATGAACCACAGAAGCCTGAGGGCTCCAATGAAGGCATTGGCTGAGCGTGAGAACGTTGAATTGCAAAGGGGAGTGACCGTGCTATACATTGAGTTTCTAACAACCAATGTTGTGCAATGGCAAAAGGAAAACAAAAATTGCAGATGTTTGGAAGTCTGGAATCAAAGCAGAAGAAGCTGGAACCACTCAGTAGATCAGGTAGTATGTGAGAAAGTACCTGCTGAATGTTTTCAGACTTTGTTGTTTTTATTTCAGTATGGAAAGCTATTTGTCTTAATCTGTTTCTTTTCCACATTGGTTTTAATTTGCCTATAATCAAATTGTGAATTGACAATAGACAATAGACAGTAGGTGCAGGAGTAGGCCATTCGGCCCTTCTAGCCAGCACCGCCATTCACTGTGATCATGGCTGATCATACACAATCAGTACCCTGTTCCTGCCCTCTCCCCATATTTTGACCCCGCTATCTATAAGAGCTCTATCTAACTCTCTCTTGAATGCATCCAGAGACTTGGCCTCCACTGCCTTCTGAGGCAGAGCATTCCACATATCCACCACTCTCTGGGTGAAAAAGTTTTTCTGCATCTCTGTTCTAAGTGGCCTACCCCTTGTTCTTAAATTGTGGCCTCTAGTTCTGGACTCACTCATCAGCGGGAACATGCTTCCTGCCTCCAGTGTGTCCAATCCCTTAAAATAGTCTTATATGTTTCAATCAGATCCCCTCTCATCCTTCTAAATTCCAGTGTATACAAGCCCAGTCGCTCCAATCCTTCAACATATGACAGTCCCGCCATTCCGGGAATTAACCTTGTGAACCTATGCTGCACTCCCTCAATAGCAAGAATGTCCTTCCTCAAATTTGGAGACCAAAACTGCACACAATACTCCAGGTGGGGTCTCACCAGGGCCCTGTACAGCTGCAGAAGGACCTCTTTACTCCTATACTCAATTCCTCTTGTTATAAAAGCCAGCATGCCATTAGCTTTCTTCACTGCCTGCTGTACCTGCATGCTTGCTTTCATTGACTGATGTACAAGAACACCTAGATCTCGTTGTACTTCCCCTTTTCCTAACTTGACTCCATTTAGATAGTAATCTGCCTTCCTGTTCTTGCTACCAAAGTGGATAACCTCACATTTATCCACATTAAACTGCATCTGCCATACATTTGCCCACTCACCCAACCTGTCCAAGTCACCCTGCATTCTCATAACATCCTCCTGACATTTCACACTGCCACCCAACTTTGTGTCATCTGCAAATTTGCTAATGTTCCTTTTAATCCCTTCATCTAAATCATTAAAGTATATTGTAAATAGCTGTGGTCCCAGCACCGAACCTTGCGGTACCCCACTGGTCACAACCTGCCATCCGAAAGGAACCCGTTAATCACTACTCTTTGTTTCCTGTCAGCCAGCCAATTTTCAATCCATGTCAGTACTCTGCCCCCAATACCATGCGCCCTAATTTTGCCCACTAATCTCCTATGTGGGACTTTATCAAAAGCTTTCTGGAAGTCCAGGTACACTACATCCACTGGCTCTCCCTTGTCCATTTTCATAGTTACATCCTCAAAAAACTCCAGAAGATTAGTCAAGCATGATTTTTCCTTCATAAATCCATGCTGACTCGGACTGATCCTTCTACTGCTATCCAAATGTGTCGTGATTTCCTCTTTTATAATTGGCTCCAGCATCTTTCCCACCACTGACGTCGGGCTAACCGGTCTATAATTCCCTGTTTTCTCTCTCCCTCCTTTCTTGAAAAGTGGGACAACATTAGCCACCCTCCAATCAGCAGGAACTGTTCCTGAATCTATAGAACATTGGAAAATGATTACCAATGCGTCCATGATTTCTAGAGCCACCTCTTTAAGTACCCTGGGATGCAGACCATCAGGTCCCGGGGACTTATCAGCCTTCAGACTCAACAATCTATCCAACACCGTTTCTTGCCTAATATAAATTTCCTTCAGTTCATCCATTACCCTAGTTCCTTTGGCCACTATTACATCTGGGAGATTGTTTGTGTCTTCCCTAGTGAAGACAGATCCAAAGTACCTGTTCTTGTTGTTGTCTTTGTTGTCTTTTTAACTGTTGACTTTTTTTTGGCTCTTCAGTCACATTTCCAAAATCTTTGTTCCCTGGTTTCAAATTCCAATGATTGCAGTGTTCTGCAAAGTTCCTCATCCTGTGGACTCAACAGCAGTTAAATACTCATCTGAGAGCATTGTTTGTGCTTGTACAAAGGGTATTGAAGTTGTTGGAGCTCGGAATGGAGAAGTTAAGGTCTGTTCTCTTTGGTTAAGAGGTGACAAGATTGAGTCTATAAAGTTCTGAGGGGTATAGAAAGGACTCCAGGGAAGAGTTGTAAAAGCAAAGGTGATGTTGAGCTTTGTGAAACACTTTCTGAAGCACAGTTGCAGCCAGAGGATTGTCCAATTCTGAGGGTGCGGAGCTGATTTACTGGAATGGCTTCAGGAATGGGCCTCCTGGATTATGGGAAACATCTGAGGAAGCTAGAAGTGCTTTCTTCAGGACAGAGGAGGTTCAAGTTCAGGTTTAATTGTCATTCTACCATACACATGAATACAGCCAAACAAAAGAGCATTACAGTACTCCGGGGCCAAGGTGTAAAACACAGAACCAGCAATCTCACACAGCACACCGCACATATAGCGTATATAATTATGGTTATAGAAAAACATGCTTACAAAATAAATATCAAGGAAAATGATTTAGCCTGAGTCCTTGAGTGTCATGTCCTGTAGATTGATGACGCATGGATGTTATCCTGGAGCCATGTTTCTGCAAGAACTGCTCATAGCAGTTCCTCATGCGGTGCAGTTAGCTGCAGACGGGTACAATCTAGCTCGTCTTTCACCAACTGAACACTGAAGGGCAGCACAGACAGGAGGGGCTAGCCTCCAACTCAGCACGCAATCCAGCAGAACACAACCGGCTTCGGCGTTTCCTTTGGCAGCCTTCGAAGACAACCATGAGGCATGAATGAGGTCCTGGTCTGCACCACAACCAAGGCCACGCAGCTCCCCCACCGTCGGTCTCACCAATGAAGCAGTGAATCGGACTTGCAGTATTGTACATTACCAATGTCCACCTGCGTCTTGCGATCACAACAAAAACATCCAAGATGATAACCCACGCCGTCCGTTGGACCGTGCCCTGCTCCTGATGCCTTCTTCCTTAGATGACTGAAATAGGCTGCAAGATGGTGTACAAGTCCAGCTTCACCGTTATCCAGCAACTTACTAGTGGGGTAGACTTGCTGCACTTGGTGTTCTTAATATCCATTCCACCTGTGTTGTGAATGTGAAAAAGGCAGAAAGGATCAATAATGTCACCTTTGTTTGGACCCAGAGAGGCAGCTGTGTCCGAGCATGCCGCCATCTTACAGGGAGTAATTCTGGTTGACAGGATGTGTGTTATAGGTCAGGAAGAGTTCAGGGTGTAGACAGGAAAACTGTTTTGGGTTGGGAACCGTAAGAACAAAAGGTCAGAATAACCAAGATGAGTAGAAGTCCGTTAACGTGGTGAGTAGTTATTACCTGGAGCACACTGGTGACTTTCAGAAGAGAATTGAATTGGTACTTGCAGGTAAAGTGTTGCACGGCTATGGGGAAAGAGCAGAGGTGCAGCTGCATTCTTGTTGGAACCAATGCAGACTTGAAAGGCCAAATGGCTTTTTGTGGCTGTTACATTTCAAATGACTTACTCTTTAAATCTTAAAGCTGCAACAGTGTGACATAATGACTTGTCACCACCTTTTCAAAAGCAGTTAGGGATGATCAATAAATGCAGACCTTGCCGTCATGAACATCAATAATCCATGACATTAGGCTGAACCTGATGAGGGAGTTGATGTAATTCATTCCAACTGGCTGTGATGATGGGTCACTGGGGTGAAATATTTAATGGTTTCTCTCACTGTTGATTTTGCATGACTTGGTTCTCAGCAGAGGGTTAGGACATGTTTCTGTGATTGGATTTTGTGGTAGAGCAGGAACAAGTAGGACAATTCCCTTGGGATTCTCATTGGGAATGTGCAGCTGAGAAATTCTGTTTGGATTTGTTTGATTTTGAAAGTTTCCTACTGGGAAGAGGATACAGAGGGCATTCCAACACTGAGATGGGGGTCACAGCTCATGAGAAGCAGGCCCTGGGTATATCACAACATAAGAACATAAGAAATAGGAGCAGGAGTAGGACATCTGGCCTAATGAGCCTGCTCCGCCATTCAATAAGATCATGGCTGATCTGGCCATGAATTTGTCTCCACCCACCTGTCTTTCTACATAACTCTTAATTCCCCTACTATGCAAAAATCTATTCAACATTGTCTTAAATATGTTTACTGAGGTAGCCTCCACTGCTTCATTGAGCAGAGAACTCCACAGATTCTCCAATAGTAAACACAAAGTACACTGCAGATGCTGTGGTCAAATCAAGACGTACAAAAAAGCTGGATGAACTCAGCAGGTTGGGCAGCATCCGTTGAAAGGAGCAGTCAACGTTTCGGGTTGAGACCCTTCGTCAGGACTAAAGAAGGAGGGGGCAGGGGCCCTATAAAGAAGGTGGGGGGAGGGTCACAAAACCAGTCAGAGGAAAGATCAAGGGGTGAGGGAGGGGAAGCAGGGAGGGGATAGGCAGGAGAAATGAAGAAGGAATCTAAGGGGAAAGCACTATGGGTAGTAGAAGAAGGCAGAGTCATGAGAGGTGATAGGCAGCTAGAAGAGGAGACAGAGTGAAGGTGGGATGGGGAAGGGAGAGGGAGGGAATTACCGGAAGTTGGAGAATTCGATGAATTCGAGAATGCGAAGGACTGAATGAGAATGAACGAGAATGCGACTGCCTGGTCCACACGTCCCTCCCCACAGATCTCCCACCTGGTACTTATTCCTGCAAGTGTAAGTGCTACACCTGTCCCTACACCTCCTCTCTTACCACCATTCAGGGCCCCAAACAGTCCTTCCAGGTGAGGCAACACTTCACTTGTGAGTCTGTTGGGGTAATCTATTGCATCCGGTGCAGCCTTCTCTACATCGGCGAGACCCGACACAGTTTGGGGGACCGCTTCGTCGAGCACCTCCGCTCCGTCCGCCATAACAGACAGGATCTCCCGGTTGCCACTCACTTCAACTCTGCTTCACATTCCCATTCAGATATGTCCATACATGGCCTCCTCTACTGCCATGATGAGGCCAAACTTTGGTTGGAGGAACAACATCTTATATACTGTCTGGGTAGTCTCCAACCCCTTGGTATGAACATCGAATTCTCCAACTTCCGGTAATTCCCTCCATCTCCCTTCCCCCATCCCACCTTCACTCTGTCTCCTCTTCTAGCTGCCTATCACCTCTCATGACTCTGCCTTCTTCTACTACCCATAGTGCTTTCCCCTTAGACTCCTTCTTCACCTCTCCGGCCTATCCCCTCCCTGCTTCCCCTCCCCCACCCCTTGATCTTTCCTCTGATTGGTTTTCCACCCTCCCCCCACCTTCTTTATAGGGCCCCTGCCCCCTCCTTCTTTAGTCCTGACGAAGGGTCTCGACCCGAAACGTTGACTGCTCCTTTCAACGGATGCTGCCCGACCTGCTGAGTTCATCCAGCTTTTTTGTACGTCCACAGATTCACCATCCTCTGAGTAAAGCAGTTCCTCCTCACCTCCGTCCTAAATCTGCTCCCCCGAATCTTGAGGCTAATGTGAGGGCTTACTGGAAATTGGGGCGATCCTGTAATAAAAGCACAAACTGCTGGAAACGCTCAGCAGCTCGGGTAGAGCCCGTGGAAAGAGAAGCAAAGTTTACATTTCAGGTACCAGACACTCTGCCAGGATTGTGCCGAGTTCTTCCACACCCGCTCAGGTAAAGCTCTGGCAATGAGCTTCCGTTGGTACCGGTCGGTGCACCGGGCCGTTGGTACCGGTCGGTGCACCGGGCCGTTGGTACCGGTCGGTGCACTGGGGCCGTTGGTACCGGTCGGTGCACCGGGCCGTTGGTACCGGTCGGTGCACTGGGGCCGTTGGTACCGGTCGGTGCACCGGGCCGTTGGTACCGGTCGGTGCACTGGGGCTGTTGGTACCGGTCGGTGCACCGGGCTGTTGGTACCGGTCGGTGCACCGGGGCCGTTGGTACCGGTCGGTGCACGGGGGCCGTTGGTACCGGTCGGTGCACGGGGGCCGTTGGTACCGGTCGGTGCACGGGGCCGTTGCTGATCCTGTTGGTGGATGGCCGTATCTGGGAAGATCCAGGGCTCATGGCTGCTTTTTTGCGTTCTAGGTATTGGCATGGTTTGAGGAAGAGAAAACCATCACTGCTTTCGTGGAACCTTTCGTGATCCTTCTGATCCTGATTGTGAATGCTCTGGTTGGTGTGTGGCAGGTGAGAACTCAATGTTACTTTGTTTAACCCAACTCCTTGTTTTATTGTTTCACTACCTCCTCCCCCACTTACTTCTGCAAACCTCATCTCCTTCCAGGTGGCACTTGGGCTGCCCTAGACTCGTAAACTGCACAATTGTCAGTGCGCCACCTCACCTGAGGGCCATCTAATATTAACCATGACCCTACCATCTGGCCTGGGCCACTGGTCTTTCAGGTCACAATAATTGTGCTATTGTAACCCATGGATGAAGGCTTTCTTCTGAGAGTGTCCTAACCCCCACTGGTTCTCATACAGAAAACTCCTTATTCCTTTAGACTGATGCAAAGGTTCAGAATTATAAATAGCTTCACATCATCCTTGAACCTTCTGGAATCTATATCAGGTAGTGAACAGAGCTAATGTTTTAAAAACAAATATATCATCTGTTTCGGCTATTCGTTAAACATTTCAGCATGGCTTGTATCTGCAAGCTTTCATCAAGATATAAAAGATGAAGTTTCTCTGAAATATTCTGCCCCTATATTTGGCAGAGAGAGTTTTAGTTGTCCATGAGAAGTTTTGGGAGGACAATAATCCTTTCCCCTTTGTCCTGGGCTGGTACATTGTCCATGAGAATCTTTAAGAGGACACAGACCCTCCCCCTGTCCTGGGTTGGTACATTGTCTACGAGAATACTCGGGAGGACACAGACCCTCCCCCTGTCCTGGGCTAGTACATTGTCCATGAGAATCCTCGGGAGGACACAGACCCTCCCCCTGTCCTGGGCTAGTATATTGTCCATGAGAATCTTTAGGAGGACACAGACCCTCCCCCTGTCCTGGGCTGGTACATTGTCCACGAGAATCCTCGGGAGGACACAGACCCTCCCCCTGTCCTGGGCTAGTACATTGTCCATGAGAATCTTTAGGAGGACACAGACCCTCCCCCATCCTGGGCTGGTGTATTGTCCACGAGAATCCTTGGGAGGACACAGATCCTCCCCCTGTCCTGGGCTAGTTCATTGTCCATGAGAATCCTTGGGAGGACACAGATCCTCCCCTACCCACCCCCACGTCCTGGGCTGGTGCAGTCTGGTCTAGATACACGCCTTGCATTTTTGGAGTTGCATAATGGGCTGAATGGACTGCTCTGATCCTACTATAACCACATCTTTTGTTGCTGTCAATTTAAAATGCTTAGGAATTGCTCACTGCACAGGCTGTTAAATCTGGGGGGAAGTGGGAATTGGCATTTCACAGGTACAGAGTTGGCACCATTCTGGTTCACTGATAAACTAAACGAATCAGGAATCATCTAAAATCTTTATGACACCACGTTAAGGAATTAGTTAATACTAGGAAGGAAAGGTTTCAGAATCTGTTAGCGAATTGAAAGAATGGGTTGTAAAACTACACATAGAATACTTGAAGTGATGTTTAGCTTGAGAGGGAATTAGTAGGCCTTGTAGTGCTTGGAAAATAAAAGACTAATCATGTAGAAGTGCAGTCAATATGTATATTCTGCACTTAGCTGCACGGTTGTTACAAGGGGAAGGAGACTGAAAAACAGGGAAGCTACTTGTTCTGTTTACATGCAGGGAGGAGTGACTTTCAATAGGAGGAAATCCCAGGAATACAGCACTCTTAACACTTTAGTTGCTGTGGCCTAACCAGTGTTTCATAATAACTCCACGTAACATTTTACTTTTTGTAACTAACCCTCTTTAGCAAGTTCAGGATCTGATGTTTTACTGACAGCATCCCACCATTAGCAAAGACTACTCTGGTCTCTCTTCCTCTGCACCATTCAGGTGCTGAGACTGTGACTGAGTCTGAAATGAGCAATGGATTCTGCATCAGGACTGGGACAGGGGGAAGTAGTGAGACTGGAGACCAGGGATGACCACTGGTTAATCAGGAAAATCCTGCTATTTCATCAGGGGAGGAAGTCCAGACCCAGAGTATTGTAATCGATTTGAACTAACGTCTGAAGTGACCCAGCAAACTGGGTTGTAACCGTGTTGCTAGAAATGGTTAGAGTGGTTTGTCATCAGCTTCCTTTGTGCTGGGCAATGAATTCCAAAAACCGTAAGGATCGGTGTGCAAAATCTTTTTATACAAAGGACGGAGTTTGTAGAATCTACTTCAGGATTTAGGCTGGGGCTAAATGACCTAGCTAGACATTTGGACACTAGGTGAAAGGAGGCATTTAGATGGCTGAAGGGAATGGGCTCAGCCTTGCCCTGAGGGACTGTAGCACAGTCTCCAATTAATACTTTTCAAAAGCTGTCAGATGTTGGAAAAGTAACAAGGGAGAAAGGGACAGAATATATTGAAATAGAATGTGATGAAATTTAGTGTTTGGGGATTTACTAGTGCATGTGAGTGGATATCAAAACTAACTACAGTTTTCCACATAGTCAGAGTGTAATGGTAAGAAAGCGACTAAAGCAATGTTTGTGATACGATCGTACCAGCAACAAACTGGAGTTACCTTTACCTCTAAATTTAATCAGAGGAAGAATGACAAAGGGAACATGTGGACCAATAAATAAGGGTCATAGGTTTGGCAGCATGCTGAGTGTGCCTCATCTGTTTTTCACAGCAGTGGGAAAGGTGTGCAGGAGTGGGCACATTAAAGATAAATCAAGGGGAGGACCTTATTGAATTAAGTATAACAAAAAGTGGGATTATAGAAGATAATGAACTAAAGATACTCGATGGTTTCCACACAAAGAATAATTGAAGTTGCCAGGGCAGATTATAACTGTGTTACTTATAGATTTGGAGGTTTGGGGAAAGTTATAAGTTCTGTTTTTGGATTTAAAAAGAATCACATATTGAACCCGTAGTTCAGAAGGAAGACAAGTACTGATGTACAGTATAGTGGTGGAGACCATAAGATATAGGAGCAAAAGTAGGCCATTCGGCCCATAGAGTCTGCTTTGTCATTCAATCATGGGCTGATCCAATTCTTCCAGTCATCCCCACTCCCCTGCTTTCTCCCCATACCCTTTGGTGCCCTGGCTAATCAAGAACCTATCTATCTCTGCTTTAAATACACCCGGTGACTTGGCCTCCACAGCCACTCGCGGCAACAAATTCCACAGATTTACCACCCTCTGACTAAAGTAATTTCTTCGCATCTCAGTTCTAAAAGGATGTCCTTCAATCCTGAAGTCGTGCCCTTTTGTCCTAGAATCCCCTACCATGGGAAATAACTTTGCCATATCTAATCCGTTCAGGCCTTTTAATGTTTAAAATGTTTCTATGAGATCCCCCCTCATTCTCTTGAACTCCAGGGAATATAGTCCAAGAGCTGCCAGATGTTCCTCATACAGTAACCCTTTCATTCCTGGAATCATTCTCCTGAATTTTCTCTAAACCCTCTCCAATGTCAGTATATCCTTTCTAAAATAAGGAGCCCAAAACTGCACAAAATACTCCGTGTGGTCTCAACATCACATCCCTGCTCTTGTATTCTATACCTCTAGAAATGAATGCCGACATTGTATTCACATTCTTCACCACCGACTCAACCTGGAGGTTAACCTTTAGGGTCTCCTGCACAAGGACTCCCAAGTCCCTTTGCACCTCTGCATTTTGAATTCTCTCCCCATCTAAATAATAGTCTGCCTGTTTATTTCTTCCACCAAAGTGCATGACCATACACTTTCCAACCTTGTATTTCATTTGCCACTTCTTTGCCCATTCCCTAAACTATCTAAGTCTCTCTACAGGCTCTCTCTTTCCTCAACACTACCCACTCCTCCACCTATGTTTGAATCATTGGCAAATTTAGTCACAAATCTATTAATCCCAGTCCAAATCATTGACATACATCAAAAAAAGCAGCGGTCCCAACATCGACCCCTGTGGAATTCAACTGGTAACTGGCAGCTAGCCAGAATAGATCCCTATATTCCCACTCTTTTCTGCGGAGCAGCCAATGCTCCACCCTCGCTAGTAACTCCCCTGTAACTCCATGGGCTCTTATCTTGCTAAGCAGCCTCATGTGTGGCACCTTGTCAAAGGCCTTCTGAAAATCCCCTGATCCAGAGGAACCACTGAATCGGGCAGACCAAGTGAGAAATGTGATGGATAAGGGAGTTGTCTACAAGCGTGATTGCTTTTAGTAGAAGTGAAAGTGCACCTTTTTAAAAGTGAGTTTGCAATTATAAGATTGAGGGTGTTTGGGAAGTAGAGGACTTGTAATAAGAAAGGAGTTTGTAATATTTCCCTGGTTTGGTCCCTAGAACATAAAGCCATGACGTGCATGATGAAGAAAGAGTTATGTATCCAAATTAGATACAAAGTTGGCAGACTTGGTTCTACAAATGAGAGCAGCATGCGAAGGGGCACCGATTGCAGGCAAAAGCAAAGTTATGGTAATCAGAGTTTAGGCTTGCTCCAAGAATGATGAATCATAGGATGTTGTTAACGAATCAGAATTGAGTTTAATATCTCAGGCAATTGTCAGGATATTTATTATTTTGCCGCAGCAGTACATTGCAATGCAAAAAAAAACTATAAATTACATGAAGTTTGTATGTATATTTAAGTGCATATATATTTTTGTGTGTATATACATCTATGTGTGTATATTAAATAAGTAGTGAAAAAAGAGTAGAAAAATACTGAGTTAGTGTTGATGGGTTTAATGTCCATTCAGAAATGTGATAGCAGAGGGGAAGAACTTGTTCCTGAAACATTGCATGTGTGTCTTCAGACTCCTATACCTTTTCCTTGATGGTAGCAATGAGAAGAGGAAATGCTCTGGGTGATGGGGTCCTTAATGATGGATACCACCTTTTTGAAACATCTCCTTTTGAAGGTGTCCTTGATACTATGGAAGATAGTGTCCATGATGGATTGGCTGAGTTTACAACTTTCTGTAGCTTTTTCTGATCCTGTGTAGTAGCCCGTCCATACCAGATGATGATGCAACCAGTTAGAATGCTCTTCACCAAACGTGTAGAAATTTGCAAGTGTCTTTGGTGACAGACCAAGTCCCCAAAAACTCCTAATAAAATAAAGCTGCTGTTGTGCCTTTCTTGTAACTTCATCTATATCTTGGGTCCCAGATAGATCTTCAGAGATGTTGACATCCAGGAACTTGAAACTGCTCTCCCTTTACATTTATCTTTTGAAGAGGACTAGTGTCTGCTCCCTTGACTTTTCTTTCTTGAAGTCCATAATCATTTCCTTGGTCTTACTGACATTGAGTGCAAGGTCATCACTCAACCATCTGATACTTCTTGCTACTGTACGCCTCCTCACCACCATTTGAAATTCTGGCAATAATAGTTGTGTTGTCAGCAAATTTGTATCTGCTGTTTGATGTGTGTCTAGCCGCATAATTGTGAGTATAGACAAAGCAGAACAGTGGGCTAAGCACAAATCCCTGAGGTGCACCAGGGTTGATTGTCAGCAAGGACGAGATGTTATTTCCAATCCACATAGACTGTGGTCTGCTGGTGAGGATACAGTTACAGAGGCCCAGGTTTGGGAGCTTGTTGATCAGTACGGAAGGTCTGATGGTGTTGAACTTTGAGCTGTAATCAATAAACAGTAGCCTCATATAGGTATAGCCATGGTCGTGGTGATCAAAGGCCGAGTGAGATTGCATCAGCCGAAGACATATGGTGGTGATTGGGAAATTGCAGGAGGTCCAGGTCCTTGCTTGGGCAGGAACTAACTCTAGCCATGACTAACCTCTCAAAGCACTGATGTGAGTCCACTGGGAGAAAGTCATTGAGAAGCTCGCCCTGCTTTTGGGCACTGGTGAAATTGTCACCCTTCTGAAGCAGGAGGGATCTTTGACTGCAGCAGTGAGAGATTGAAGATGTCCTTGAACACCCCACCAGTTGGTTGGCACAGGTTTTCACAGCTCTACCAGGTAGACCATCAGAGCCTGATGCCTTGCGAGGGTTTACTCTCCTGAAAGATGTTCCGATATCAGCCTCTGAGATAGAGATCACCAGATACTGCAGGGATTCACGCAGGTGTCGTTTTACTCTCCCTTTCACAGTGAGCATAAGAGGCGCTGAGCTCGTCTGGGAGTAAAGCATCAGAGCCATTTTGCTTTGAGGGAGGTAATGGCCTGAAAATCCTGCCAGACCTAAGATGCATCTGATTCTGTCTCTGACCTCAATCAGAATTGTTTTTTCATCCTTATCGTGGCCTTCTGTAAGTCACAACTAAACCTGAATAGCTCTGGGTTACCAGTCTTGTATGCCACAGATCTCGCCCTCAGCAGACTACAAATCTCCTGGTTCATCCACAGCTTTTGGCTTGGGTATGTCCAGTATGCTTTTGAAGATGCACACTGATCCACAAAGGTCTTGATGAAGTGAGGGACAACTGTGGCATATTCATTCAGACTGGGCGATGAATCGCTGAATATTGTTCAGTCCACCAACTCAAAGCAGTCCTGTAAGCACTCCTCCAACCCCACCTCTTGACTGTCCTCACCATTGATATTGCAGTTTGTAGTCTCTGCCTATACACTGGGAATGGAAGTACAGCCAGATGATTGGATTTCCTGAAGTATGGGCGTGGAATGGCACAGTAGGCATTCTTGATGGTGGCTTCTGTGCTTCCACAGGTGATATGCTGGTGGTAGCTGCTCAGAGACTTCTTCAAGCTGGCCTGGTTAAAATCTCCCGCAATGAAAGGGAAGACACCAGGGTGTGCAGTTTTGTATCTGCCTGTATTTTCCAGTGCCTGCCTGTCCTGAGGTGGAGTGTACATCACCAACAGAATGACAGCAGAAAGCTTCCTTGGCTGATAAAATAGGTGACATTTGACCCCTAGATGTTCCAGGTTGGGTGAGCAGGACTGAGACAGAACTGCCACGTGATGAGTTAATCGCAAAGCATATTCCACCTCCTCCACCTTTAAAAGACTGAGCTGTCCTGTTTTTACGAAGAACGTTGAAGCCATTTGGATCCGAAATTGCCGGAGAGAACTTGGAGAGCGGTGAGATGCAGGTGTTTGTGTCTCATGGTTTAAACTGGTTGATGGGTGAAAAGCGTTAACATACCATTTGTCTTTCTCTCAAGGAAGATGAAATACCAAGATGGACCCCATTGAGTGTATGGCATTAAGTTCTGACCACCCGTGACTGTAATGTTAAAAACTGCAGCTTGCCAAACATTCAGTGAATGCTGGAGTTCTGTGCTTATCGTTATTACCAACTCCTACTTCCAGACCAAGTTTCAACACAAGTTTTCATGGAGACACCCTTGCCTCAGACACTGGCACTGGCTGGTTGTGATTCTGGTCAGGTGCTCCGTCATCAGCAGCGTGCTTTTCATACATTCCCACTGTGACACAGATCACTCGCTGGGGTGTTGCAAGATCAGACTGCAGGCAAAGAAATTCTGTCACGCTGAACGAGAAGGGGACCCTCGCATTGATGTCTCACTCAGACTGCTGTAGTATTTTGCCAAGTCCTTTGAGAAAGAACAGAGCTTCCAGTAGCTGTCGCAGAGAAATGGGAACTTCAACAGAATACCATCTCTAGCACACTGTTGGCTACCTTTGGGAAAAACTCCTTGAAAACAAATGCTTCAAAGACAAATCCAGTAAGATGACCCCTGAAGCCACATGTGCCCCCCCCAGCCTAACATAAACCAATGGAGAGGGACCGACAGATCCTCAGAGCGGCCTGCCTGCTGCAGCACAAAGAGTACTGGATGTAGCTCAGTGAGGAAGTCCAGACTGCAGCACTGACTGGCAATGATGGTGTCAAGGAAACCCTCAGCCCCTCCCAGAGCAAGATGACTCCCCTCTAATCCATCAATGGGGAAGTAAACACAGACAGAGGCAAACAGACAGAGATGGAGGGTGGATAGAACATTACTCTGACCTGTACTCTAGAGTGAACACTGTCACCACTTCAGCCCTGGCTGCTGCATCCAAAAGACATCGTCTGTGGTGAGCTGGCTTCATGCAAGTGAACCGCTGCGCTACTAGGATAGATGCAAGTGGGCCATGAAGCCGCTGGGCATCAACATTGAACTTGTAGCCACCCACACCAGATGGAGAAGCTCCTTGAAGCAACACCTTCAGTCAGATGAGGGAAAAACTCCTGAAAGCAGCAGAAGGCAAAAGAAATCCAGAAAGGAACACTATCTCCAGCAGAGATGAGACCACTTATAAATGCGACCTCTCTTGCATTAGGGGCTGCCTCTCTTGCATTAGTCTTGTCAGCCACACAATGCACTGCACCAATAAGGTAGATGGCAACATGCATAGCCGACCGCGACCAAAGGAGGGCCAGTAAGTAAGGGAGCGATGGTCTGCTGCAGGACGGGTTATCCTCGGAATGATACTGAGGATTAAGAGTTAAATTGAAAGAACCATGACTTGAACTGAGCATGTGCACCCGGTCAGTTTGGAAGACCAGGAGATGGTGAAAGAGGTCTGATACACGGCAAAGGGTTCAGCAGGATGAATCCCTGTTTCCTTTGAAAGGAGAATGCAGAAAAATTAAAAATAACTTAAAACTTGATAATGATTCATTAGTGGAGTCAGGAAATACTTTCCATGGAAGGGGTAGTAAAATTCTGAGAGTTTCTGAATCAAGTGTAATTTTCCAATCAGAGATTTTCTTCTATGGTGTTGGTAATAAGCTAAATATGGTGCTAAATTGTGGTATCATGACCTAATTGAAGATGGAATGGGTGCAAGTGACTGCTCCTTCTAGGGCAGAGGATAGCTACTAACACCAGTGGACACAGGGGAGTGGTATTCCACAAGGTTTTGAACCGGAACTGCCGAGACAATTGACAAACATTTTATATTCCATGATTGGAAATGCTGTTTCAGTGACATGATAGAGTTACAATTAGCAATGGGGCCGATACCTTCTGGAACTTCATTAGACCACAGATGAGAAGCA
Organism: Hemitrygon akajei; assembly: GCF_048418815.1. Taxonomy (NCBI): domain Eukaryota; kingdom Metazoa; phylum Chordata; class Chondrichthyes; order Myliobatiformes; family Dasyatidae; genus Hemitrygon; species Hemitrygon akajei. The sequence goes on from NC_133131.1 coordinate 51,637,503, forward strand.
GTGAATTTTATGAGGAGACATGAACTCCTTCAGAACTGAGGGTCTGAATGTTGTTGACAGCCAGATGGATCAGGGGGTTTTAGCTAATGACTTTTAAAATGCAGTAAAAGAGATAAATAAGATTGAAAGAAAACAAGTCACCGTCCATATGTTTTCTAAAGAGTTGGAATGGAAAAACAGAATTTATCCCGGAATGACACAGAATTATGTCTGGTTTGCATTTGGATGGCTGAGTATCACCCTGGCAGAGGGAGAGAGGCACTTCAGTCCATGTGAATTAAGATCAACAAGGTTGATATTGGAATCAACATATTATACCTTTAGGCAAAAGCCAAGGATGCTGTGACTTCTGGAAAGGAGAAGCCACAGGTTGGTCTGTACGAAAAGAAATGATAGTATTTAAAGAACTGAAATAAAGACATGATAGACTAGACGGAGAGGTAAAAAGAAAGCTCATATAATAGTAGAAATTTCAAGAGCAACTTGCTCATCTTAGAAGTTCTCACACTGAATGATTGATTCCAGAATGTCCCTTGGGAAAGGCCTGAGGCCCTTATCCTGTGAGACTTTTGTGTGAGACCAGTGTGCTGGACTTTAGACTGCCTTCAGAAGTGACCTGGGTTACAAGGATAGTGGCCTGGCAGGCAGTGTATAGTGAGCACAGTGCAGATACAGTCCATTAACCTGTGCTGCTAGCTGCCAGTGAACACGTTGTCCACATTTGCAGGAAAGGAATGCGGAAAATGCCATCGAGGCTCTCAAAGAGTACGAACCTGAGATGGGCAAGGTGTACCGGATGGACAGGAAGGCCGTGCAGAGAATCAAAGCTCGAGACATTGTGCCTGGAGACATTGTGGAAATTGCAGGTAAGAGAGCTCTGTCAGTGAGCTAACTGAATATCCATTACTCCAGACTATCTGGGTGTATTGTCTTGGGTGACCCCAAGTTTAATGAACCTGTAAAGCAGTTGAACGTGTGAAGGACTGTGCCATTTGCTTCTGCGGGCAAATCTGAACTAAAAGCTTGAGATGGATTCTCTGGGAGCTGTTACCTTGTCTTGTGGGTAATCATTTTGTTGGGATTTAACTCACTGGAATCCTGAGCAGGATGTTGGTGACAGGTAGGTGTGCCGGACACATAGCCTGTTGGAATCTTGCATAGTTCTACTATTTCCATAATGATAGCACATACAGTAAATGGGTTGTGGGTTGAGTGGTCATTGCCCTGCTCTCCACAGCCAGGTCCTGTAAAGATCAATTAGACAAATCGCCCAATAATTTGTTTAGTGTGCTTGACACGCATATTGTTCTAAGCTTCTCTTCAGATTGGACCCTGGAACTTTATCCCTGAGAAAACCGATGTGCCCTGTGTTTAACAGCTGATCCAAACCCTCTTGAGGTACTCCCTTCTGGCTCAGAGGCTATTGTCCTCTCACTGATTTTCAGCTGACCCAACTTGGCCAAAGTTCTCCTGGCTCTATAAACCTGGCAACTACACTCAAAGTAGAGCACAATGTTTGCACAGCGTACTCTGAGGCAGAGGCCCATGAGATGTGACAGGAGTTCAGTGTGCCTCCAAGATCTTGGCTTGAAAAAGCACTTTTCCTGCCAAAATCCCTACCCAGGCAGGAATGTTCCCCAGGACCTCAGAACCTCCTTGCACCTGATCCAGGCCTCTGCTGCATCTATGAAGCGTGGACCTTGCTGAGCGATGAGAACTTCCCTGAAATTGGATTGCATCTATTTTCAGTGTACAATACATGAGCTAAGCTTGTTGCTAACGCAGTTTGTAAAGAGGAGTCATTTGGTTTAATTTCCGCCAAGTATGCATTGTGCACATTGAAGATCCCATTTCATGTACAAATAAGATGGCACAATGATTTTGTGATCAGTGTGAATGGAAGCCAGGTCCAATTTCTCACAGGGTAAACATTAGTAAGTGCTTCATGTCAAAAATAAAAAACGGTCAATGCTGGAAAATCTCAGCAGATTCTGACAGAAGGTCTTCAACCTGAGACACTTGCTGGTTGTCTTCCCATAGATGCTGCTGACCTGAATTTTTCCAGTGTTTCTGGGTTTTTTTTTACAGATTTCCAGCATCCCAGAATTATTTTTTGTTACTTTTCTCTACATGCCCAAAGTCCTGTGTTCTGCGGCATTTGGGCTTGTAAGATGGGTGCACGGTGTATTCCTCTCATCTCCTTTCAATGCCTAAAGGAAGGATGTTCTTTCCTTCCCGAGCCGTCTCAGATAAACAATACGGATCCTGAATTGATGAATCAACATAACAAGAAGATAAAACAAATATCGTAACGTCTCGAAGCTGTTGACTTTATTTTGCACATTTAATGCAATCAATCCCATAATTATATTACTACACAACACTAATTACAGAAAGTGCTCAAGTGTTGATTCACAAAGTGCGTATTATAGTTAATTGGAAATTTCACTGAAGGCTTATAAAATAATAGACAATGGTTTAGAATTATTACAATATTACTGTAATCCCAATATTGTGATTAAACAGTTGTGTTTTTTACTCTGCCTACATATAGCCATCCTTGCATCTGCCACCAACCCTACTCCAGGCTCTTGGGCCTTTTGCAAAGTTGTCTCCCTTTGCTTTGGTGAAGGACAGAGTAAAGGTTGACCTGCACTGCTCTTCAACCTCCACCCAGAAGAACAAGTATTGCACTGACCCGACCCGTAGTATTCCCACCTTAGGTGGCCCAGTGCTGGAAGCTGGGACCACTGGTTCTGCACCATCATTTGTACATTGTAAGATGGGAAAGGAGTCTCTCCTTTGGGTAGAATGGAAGGACCTCTTTTTCCAGTGTACTGCTGGAGACAAAAGACCTTTTGTGTACAGTTCAGTATTTTTAGCAGCGTGGTTTTCTAGGTCTGAGGTCCGGGGTTAAGTGGGAGTGATGCCCCGAGTTTCTGGTCTCAAAAAGTTGCAATAACGGGTCCGTGGAATACTCAATCTGGTAACCTGGCTGAGGGGGCAGGAAGTGGGGAGAAAAGAGACAGCTACCCGCCACACCTGATTATCCAAACTTCACTGGAAATATTGGCAGTCAATCAACCTGGTAACCTGGCCAAGGGGGAGGACTTGAGGAGAAAAGAAACAGCTACCCGCCACACCTGCTTATCAACACTTCATGGGAAATGTTGGCAGTCCATGTATCATTGTGTTTGGTAAATGAATTCAAAGCGTTCGTTGATGCATCCTGTAAATCTTGTTGGCGTTCACTGCTTTGAAATGTGCATACATTCATGCACAGTAGCCTGGGTGGAGACTGCTTTCTGATCTGGATTATGGTGGGGAATTACAGCCCAGAGAATCTAGTCTAGTGTTTGTAGAACTGACTGGGGTTGAGTCAGTTGATAGGGTATGGAGACTGGGGTCTGCAACAGCGCAGAGGATGGGGTCTCTGGCTGGGTGTGGTGAGGCACGGAATGTCAATGCCTCTGGCATTGGTTGACGGAGAGCACCATGACCCTAGGAGACTGGGTCTTGAACAGATGGAGGCAACTGAGTGAAAGTATGAAGGTTTAGTCCAGTAATTTCTCAGTCCTGCCTTGTGTCATTAAAATGTTGTAAAATTAGTAACAGTCCCACCAAGGGCTTCTCTGAAAGTCCAAGTGCAGCTGATGGAAGTCCGCAGGCTGTTGATGACCACCGTGGTCATAGTGGTACCCTCTGCCAGGGCATACTGTAATTGTACCCTCTGTTTGCCAGGCCATACTGTAATTGTACCCTCTGCTTGCCAGGGCATGCTGTAATTGTACCCTCTGTTTGCCAGGGCATACTGTAATTGTACCCTCTGCTTGCCAGGGCATGCGGTAATTGTGCCCTCTGCTTGCCAGGGCATATTGTAATTGTGCCCTCTGCTTGCCAGGCCATGCTGTAATTGTGCCCTCTGCTTGCCAGGCCATACTGTAATTGTGCCCTCTGCTTGCCAGGGCTTACTGTAATTGTGCCCTCTGCTTGCCAGGGCTTACTGTAATTGTGCCCTCTGCTTGCCAGGGCATACTGTAATTGTGCCCTCTGCTTGCCAGGCCATACTGTAACTGTGCCCTCTGCTTGCCAGGGCATGCTGTAATTGTGCCCTCTGCTTGCCAGGGCTTACTGTAATTGTGCCCTCTGCTTGCCAGGCCATACTGTAATTGTGCCCTCTGCTTGCCAGGCCATACTGTAACTGTGCCCTCTGCTTGCCAGAGATGCTGTAACTGTGCCCTCTACTTGCCAGGGCTTGCTGTAACTGTGCCCTCTACTTGCCAGGGCTTACTGTAATTGTGCCCTCTGCTTGCCAGGCCATACTGTAATTGTGCCCTCTGCTTGCCAGGGCATACTGTAATTGTACCCTCTGCTTGCCAGGCCATGCTGTAATTGTGCCCTCTGCTTGCCAGGGCATACTGTAATTGTGCCCTCTGCTTGCCAGGGCATACTGTAATTGTACCCTCTGCTTGCCAGGGCTTACTGTAATTGTGCCCTCTGCTTGCCAGGCCATGCTGTAATTGTGCCCTCTGCTTGCCAGGGCTTACTGTAATTGTGCCCTCTGCTTGCCAGGGCATACTGTAATTGTGCCCTCTGCTTGCCAGGGCATACTGTAATTGTGCCCTCTGCTTGCCAGGCCATGCTGTAATTGTGCCCTCTGCTTGCCAGGGCATACTGTAATTGTGCCCTCTGCTTGCCAGGCCATGCTGTAATTGTGCCCTCTGCTTGCCAGGGCTTACTGTAATTGTGCCCTCTGCTTGCCAGGCCATACTGTAATTGTGCCCTCTGCTTGCCAGGCCATACTGTAACTGTGCCCTCTGCTTGCCAGAGATGCTGTAACTGTGCCCTCTGCTTGCCAGGGCATGCTGTAATTGTGCCCTCTGCTTGCCAGGCCATACTGTAATTGTGCCCTCTGCTTGCCAGGCCATACTGTAACTGTGCCCTCTGCTTGCCAGGGCATGCTGTAATTGTGCCCTCTGCTTGCCAGGGCTTACTGTAATTGTACCCTCTGCTTGCCAGGCCATACTGTAATTGTGCCCTCTGCTTGCCAGGGCATACTGTAATTGTACCCTCTGCTTGCCAGGGCATACTGTAATTGTGCCCTCTGCTTGCCAGGGCTTACTGTAATTGTACCCTCTGCTTGCCAGGGCATACTGTAATTGTGCCCTCTGCTTGCCAGGGCATACTGTAATTGTACCCTCTGCTTGCCAGGGCATACTGTAATTGTGCCCTCTGCTTGCCAGGGCTTACTGTAATTGTACCCTCTGCTTGCCAGGCCATACTGTAATTGTGCCCTCTGCTTGCCAGGCCATACTGTAATTGTGCCCTCTGCTTGCCAGGGCATACTGTAATTGTGCCACCAAAATTGGATTGGCTAGCACTACTTGCAGAAGACTGGTTTGAAATAGTCAGTGGCAGTGGACCCTCTCAGCCTGATGGGATATTGCTTCCCCTTACCACACTACGTCACCAAGTTGCGTCTGAGGCTGGGCAACACACAGCAAATACCGGAGGAACTCAACAGGTCAGGCAGACTACGGGGGAGAATAGACCAGTTGAAGTTTCGGGCCAAAACCTCTCGTCAGGAGCCATGAATGGTCTTGGCTTATAAGAGTTTATTCCGGTCCATAGTTGCTGCCTGACATGTTGAGTTCCTCCAGCATTTTTTTTTGTGTTGCTCAAGATTTGCAGAGTCTCATGTTTGTGAATCGGTTCATTATTGTCACGGGTACTGAAGTGCAGAAGAAGCTGCCATGTCTGTCGCCTGGGACAGTGACTATAAAACCTGAGCTACTGTTGGTGTTGTTGCATCTTTAGACTAACGTGCTGCTCTGAGCAGCAGAATATAAGCGAGCAGCATTTCCATGGCAACAGGGAACCCCGCACAGGGTGGGTGAACATGATTCTGCAAATGTTACACCCAAATGGGTGAGTCTGGGAGAAAAAGAATACATGGCTTCCTGGTCACTGTGCACCTGCCAGATGACTTAATGGTTCAAACCTCAAGCCCCTAAACTGCGCTGTGTATTCACGACTTAAACACTTTTCAATGATTGTACACCCATCTATCATTCACCTACACCTTCCATTGTTACCTGCAGGTGGCTCAACATAACAGGGCAGGTTATTGTCCGTTGTATCCTGCTTGTTATATCAGTGTTCGCTGGTTTATTTCAGTGAGTGAATATGGTGAAAATGGTCAATACTGACTGTTTCTCTGCATACCTTCCTGTGGTTTGCAAGGGGGCTGTTACGGGAGTCACTCATTTTCAAAATAAGGACATTCTTCACCTTTTAGTCACAAACCTGAGTTGTTTTTGAATTTTGAACTTTTTCAGGAGTGCCTTCGCCAGGCAAACAAACTCCATAAATGACAGTAAAATGGGCCACGTAAATAAATCTGAGACGCAAGCCTTCTTGGATGTGGTGCTAAAACAACATTAATCTACTTTATGACTACTGTATTGAAAAGAACTATGAGATGTTCTTAACTCAACAAATATCACCTCAAATACATTGTTCACTGTGCTGTTCACCATTATCCCAGGGCTGTCAACGTGAGCTCACTGTGCTGTTCACTATTATCCCAGGGCTGTCAACGTGAGCTCACTGTGCTGTTCACCATTATCCCAGGGCTGTCAACGTGAGCTCACTGTGCTGTTCACCATTATCCCAGGGCTGTCAACGTGAGCTCACTGTGCTGTTCACCATTATCCCAGGGCTGTCAACGTGAGCTCACTGTGCTGTTCACTATTATCCCAGGGCTTTCCTTGAGGATAATATATCATTGGATGACCCTGGTGTGCGGAGGCTGGGAGAGATTCACTCCCACAAACTGCGGTGGTGTGATTTAAAGGTTTGTAATGTTTACCACAAACACAAGAAAATCTGCAGATGCTGGAAATCCAAGCAACACACACAAAATGCTAGAGAACTCAGCAGGCCAGGCAGCATGTATGGAAAAGAGTACAGTCAACGTTTCAGGCCAAGACCCTTCATCAGGGCTGATGACCATACGTTTCTTGATTGACCAACCCCTGAAAATGATCGGATTGGGCCACTTAAAAAAAAATGTCTAACGAGTGCATGATCTAACACTTCTGGACCCTAGCCATGCGTTGGTTTAACTGCTGGACACTAAGCTGTCACACAGAGTTTCAACCTGAAGATGCCTTCTGCAGCCTATACCCACAAATATGTTGTTTCCTAATGCTGCACCAGTCTATGCAGTACTCTGAGGCCGTGAAAGATACTTTCTCTGCTTGCTGCCACCTCTGATTCCTGCCTCCTGGGGGAACCACAGGGTTGGGAGGGGGTGCGTGGAATGTGCTGTATGGTGGTGGGTCAGGCAGTTTCCCACAGAGCTGCAGTGGGGGGTGGAAGGGCTGGGCTTTTTTTGTTATCTGGTGTTTGCCCCAAGAGATTCCCCCACTGTTTCAGACAAACCTTTGATCCAGTTTGTCCTTTCCTGGTTGGCACAAACTTCTCTGTTGCCAGGGAAACCTTCACAGCCAGAAACTAGTCTGGAAAGTGGTTTTCTAGCCACAGAAGCTGTGTAATTGTTTATCCCTAAGGGTGGAATCCTCCTCCCAATGTAAACAAGCAGAATTCTATAGTATCAAAATCAAGGGTGGGACTAACAGTTGGTATTTGTGTCCAAACCAGCTGAGCAGCTAGCTAGCCTGCCGTCTGTGGGAGAGCTGCCTTGCTGCACCCAGCCTCCCACGTTGCTCACTGCTCTTTGGGTTTGGCCAAGCCCAAGGTTACGTACACATTGAGTCTCCACAATTGGTTTGCCTGCTTGCTGCCAAGGAAACCATGCAGCGTGGGTTATTGCAGAGACAGTCCTGTTGCTGTGCCAGGTTACCTGGGTGATCTACCACCTTGCCGGTGGTTGATCACCCCATTTAAAAACAACACTTGTGTTTAAATCACAGAATCAGCTGCTTTGGGCCTGCAGTCTGCACTGTTCCACAAAACATTATACTGTGCAGGTATTACCACACAGTGGCTGTTTGTTCACTGTTTATGGGAATTTCAGTTGAAAGTGATTAAAGATCAAGGAAGTGAGATGTTGGCGCAATTAGCTGGTTGATGAGTAATGAGGGATTTACTGACCTGCTTCAGGAGAACAATGCATGATTTAGATTTTGCAGGCTGAATTCCATCCTTCGAACCTACTGTGATAGGAAACCTCACTTGCATAAACATTGCTTGTTGTGTTAAAACAAGTTTCCAAAGAGAAAAAGTGTGTGTTCATGCACTTGGCAAGAGGACTGTGTTGTGACTGGTAGACAACGCTGTTCCTTCAGCTGGTGGCTCAGCACGGGCAGCCGGAGTGAAAGGTGCTTCTTTGTCCTTCAGCCGTAACCACCCGACATGAAATTGGCGTGCTGTTACGTAGCCAACAGTAACTAAGCCTGATGAAAGGGTCTCGGCCCGAAACGTCGACTCTTTACTCATTTCCCTAGATGCTGCCTGGCCTGTGGGCATTCCTCCAGCATTTTGTGTGTGTTACTTTGGATTTCCAGCATCTGCATATTTTCCCTTATTTGTAACTGAGTCTCATTCAGACAGTGAGATGGGGAAATGTGGATGTGATATTACAGAAAGAGGAAGGCTGCAGTAAAATAAATGAATTCTGTCAGGGAGGCTATCTTGCGTTAAATGTTTTAGTGAAGTTCCCAGAACCAGCCATTCTGATTAGCTTGGGTCCCATTCGTATACAACAACTTTGCATTTATGTAATACTCCACTGTAGATGGAAATTAATTTCTTCAGCTGCTCGGGCCAGTCGCAAATTTGCAAGAATCAGTCATGTTTGCATGTGTACGCTCTTTCCCACCCACCTACACTTTCAAACTCCCCCAGTGGCAGGAGAATCAGTGAGGTTTCAATGGGCAAGTTGCATGGAATGGGATTGTATCATGAGCCGGCATAGACTGATGGGCTGAAAGCTCTTTATGTGATATAAGAAGGAAATGACAACGATGGGGAGGTCCTCCACGTGGATCTGAGACACGTCACTGGGCATTGACGGCAGCAGTGGCATCTTTGCACAACTGTGATTTCTCGGGGCCTCTGACTGTTCCCCACCCAGCACTGGGATCCTGAATCCTCCCCACCCTACCACCAATACCCCTTCCCCCTGCATTCAGTGAAATCACACCTATGTCTTTCCACCTCTCAGTCTTCAGATCTCACACCCCATCCAAAATCTCTCAACCCTGAGAGCAAGGCAGCAATTGGCCCTACCCTGATCTGACCAGGGATTTCCCTCACTGCTCCGCCTGTATCTGGGCTCACCCTGACCAGGGATTTCCCTCACTGCTCCGCCTGTATCTGGGCTCACCCTGACCAGGGATTTCCCTCACTGCTCCGCCTGTATCTGGGCTCACCCTGACCAGGGATTTCCCTCACTGCTCCGCCTGTATCTGGGCTCACCCTGACCAGGGATTTCCCTCACTGCTCCGCCTGTATCTGGGCTCACCCTGACCAGGGATTTCCCTCACTGCTCCGCCTGTATCTGGGCTCACCCTGACCAGGGATTTCCCTCACTGCTCCGCCTGTATCTGGGCTCACCCTGACCAGGGATTTCCCTCACTGCTCCGCCTGTATCTGGGCTCACCCTGACCAGGGATTTCCCTCACTGCTCCGCCTGTATCTGGGCTCACCCTGACCAGGGATTTCCCTCACTGCTCCGCCTGTATCTGGGCTCACCCTGACCAGGGATTTCCCTCACTGCTCCGCCTGTATCTGAGGAGAGGGGCTGTCTGCACTCTGTTCAACCCTCAAGGTTATTCCAGTGAAGACTGGTGTATCTCTGTTCAAGGCAGTGGAGTGGATAAATCCTTTGGCCAAAGGTCATTATCCCAGCAAGGCTTTGAAGGCCATTGGGCTGATCCAGAACTGAAGTTCAGGATATGCCCATCCTTACTTCTGTGTTCCCTGCCTCACCTGTATAACCCTCTGGGGGAGGAGGGTCTGAGAGCTGGACTTTGATGTAATTACAGAGAGACAGCCACAGGTCGCACAGCTGGTCCAGAGTAATCTAGCCTTTCTCCCAGTGACTCAAAACCGTTTCCATTGTAACTTCAATAGGTAACAGGATGCAGGTAGGAAAGGAAACATCACCTGACACAAAACATAGGCTGCAGATGCCGGAAGGACTGACAGACACTAAGTGCTGGAGGAATTGAGCAGGTCTGGCAGCACCTATGGAGGGAAACAAACTGTCGATGTTTCAGGCTGAGTCCCTTCATTGGGACTGGGAAGGAAGGGGCCAGAGGCTAGAATAATACAGAGGAGCATGAGCTTGCATGAGATGGGTGACTCCAGGTGAGGGGAGAAGGTGGGTAAGTGGGACCGATGTAATAAGCGAAAGAGGCAAAGAGGTCAAATTGGTGGAATCTGATAGGAGCGGTCAGTTGACCATGGGGTAGCTGGAAGGGGAGACGATCCCGAGCAAAGGTGATGAATAGCCTGAGAGAGGGGGAGGGGAAAGAGAAGAGGTAGTGGGGGCCACAGGGACAAGGAAAAATCTGCACAGCGGTTGGAAACAAGCAGGGCAATGGAATTGATTCCTGCCATAAAGTCCTCTGCCAATAAGGTTTTGTGCATCTATCCCTCTCCCTCTCATTGTGCAGTAACCTCCTCCCCAGCAAACCAGGATCTATCCTTCAGCCAATGGTTGCTGACTGTCAGCTTTACTGACAGCCCCTCTCCCTGCTTTTGACCTCAAACTTTTTTTTGGATTCTTTTTAGGTCACAGTAATGTGCAATGGAGTTTGAAGTAAGCCAGATGGTAAACACGAGGAAATCTGCAGATGCTGGAAATTCAAACAACAACAACACACAAAATGCTGGTGGAACACAGCAGGCCAGGCAGCATCTATAGAGAGAAGCACTGTCAACGTTTTATAGAGACATAGAAAATATGTGCAGGAGTAGGCCATTCGGCCCTTCGAGCCTGCACCGCCATTCAGTATGATCATGGCTGATCATCCAGCTCAGAACCCTGTACCTGCTTTCTCTCCATACCCCGATCCCTTTAGCCACAAAGGCCATATCTAACTCCCTCTTAAATATAGCCAATGAACCAGCCTCATCTGTTTCCTGTGGCAGAGAATTCCACAGATTCACCACTCACTGTGTGAAGAAGCTTTTCCTCATCTCGGTCCTAAAAGGCTTCCCCTTTATCCTTAAACTGTGACCCCTCGTTCTGGACTTCCCCAATATCAGAAACAATCTTCCTGCATCTAGCCTTTCCAATCCCTTTAGAATTTTATACATTTCAATAAGATCCCCCCTCAATCTTCTAAATTCTAGTGAGTATAAGCCTAGTCGATCCAGTCTTTCTTCACATGAAAGTCCTGCCATCCCAGGAATCAATCTGGTGAACCTTCTCTGTACTCCCTGTATAGCAAGAATGTCTTTCCTCAGATTAGGGGACCAAAACTGCACACAATATTCTAGGTGCAGTCTCACCAAGGCCTTGTACAACTGCAGTAGAACCTCCCTGCTCCTGTACTCAAATCCTTTTGCTATGAATGCCAACATACCATTTGCCTTTTTCACCGCCTGCTGTACCTGCATGCCCACCTTCAATGACTGGTGTACAATGACACCCAGGTCTCGTTGCATCTCCCCTTTTCCTAATTGGCCACCATTCAGATAATAATCTGTTTTCCTGTTCTTGCAACCAAGGTGGATAACCTCACATTTATCCACATTAAATTGCATCTGCCATGAATTTGCCCACTCACCTAACCTATCCAAGTCACCCTGCATCCTCTTAGCATCCTCCTCACAGCTAACACCGCCGCCCAGCTTCATGTCATCCGCAAACTTGGAGATGCTGCATTTAATTTCCTCGTCTAAATTATTAATATATATTGTAAACAACTGGGGTCCCAGCACTGAGCCTTGTGGTACCCCACTAGTCACTGCCTGCCATTCTGAAAAGGTCCCGTTTACTCCCACCCTTTGTTCCTATCTGCCAACCAATTCTCTATCCACATCAATACCATATCCCCAATATCGTGTGCTTTAAGTTTACACACTAATCTCCTGTGTGAGACCTTGTCAAAAGCCTTTTGAAAATCAAAATATACCACATCCACTGGCTCTCCCCATCCATTCTACTAGTTACATCTTCAAAAAATTCTATAAGATTCGTCAGACATGATTTTCCTTTCACAAATCCATGCTGACTTTGTCCGATGATTTCACCTCTTTTCAAATGTGCTGTTATCACATCTTTGATGACCGACTCTAGCATTTTCCCCACCACCAATGTCAGACTAACCGGTCTATAATTCCCCGGTTTCTCTCTCCCTCCTTTTTTAAAAAGTGGGGTTACATTAGCCACCCTCCAATCCTCAGGAATGAATCCAGAATCTAAGGAGTTTTGAAAAATTATCACTAATGCATCCACTATTTCTTGGGCTACTTCCTTAAGCACTCTGGGATGCAGACCATCTGGCCCTGTGTTTTTGTCTACCTTTAATCCCTTCAATTTACCTAACACCACTTCCCTACTAACATGTATTTCCCTCAGTTCCTCCATCTCACTAGACACTCGGTCCCTTCCTATTTCCGGAAGATTATTTATGTCCTCCTTAGTGAAGACAGAACCAAAGTAGTTATTCAATTGGTCTGCCATGTCTTTGTTCCCTATGATCAATTCACCTGTTTCTGACTGGAAAGGACCTACATTTGTCTTGACCAATCTTTTTCTTTTCACGGTATAAAAGCTTTTACAGTCAGTTTTTATGTTCCCTGCCAGCTTTCTCTCATAACTTTTTTCCCTTTCCTAATTAAGCCCTTTGTCCTCCTCTGCTGGTCTCTGAATTTCTCCCAGTCCTCAGGTGTGCCGCTTTTTTTTGCTAATTTATATGTTTCTTCTTTGGACTTGATACTATCCCTAATTTCCCTTGTCAGCCACGGGTGCACTACCTTCCCTGGTTTATTCTTTTGACAAACTGGGATGAACAATTGTTGTAGTTCACCCATGCGATCTTTAAATGCTTGCCATTGCATATCCACCGTCAACCCTTTAATTATCATTTGCCAGTCTATCTTAGCTAATTCACGTCTCATACCTTCAAAGTTACCCTTCTTTAAGTTCAGAACCTTTGTTTCTGAATTAACTATGTCACTCTCCATCTTAATGAAGAATTCCACGATATTATGGTCACTCTTACCCAAGGGGCCTCGCACAACAAGATTGCTAACTAACCCTTCCTCATTGCTCAATACCCAATCTAGAATGGCCTGCTCTCTAGTTGGTTCCTCGACATGTTGGTTCAGAAAACCATCCCGCATACATCCCAAGAAATCCTCTTCCTCGGCACCCTTACCAATTTGGTTCACCCAATCTATATGTAGATTGAAGTCACCCATTATAACTACTGTTCCTTTATTGCACGCATTTCTAATTTCCTGTTTAATGCCATCCCCAACCTCACTACTACTGTTAGGTGGCCTGTACACAACTCCCACCAGCATTTTCTGCCCCTTAGTGTTATGCAGCTCTACCCATATCGATTCCACATCCTCCAGGCTAATGTCCTTTTCTATTGCGTTAATCTCCTCTCTAACCAGCAATGCTACCCCACCTCCTTTTCTTTCCTGTCTATCCCTCCTGAATATTGAATATCCCTGGATGTTGAGCTCCCATCCTTGGTCACCCTGGAGCCATGTCTCTGTGATCCCAACAATATCATTGTCATTTATAACGATCTGCACATTCAATTCATCCACCTTGTTACGAATGCTCCTCGCATTGACACACAAAGCCTTCAGGCTTGTTTTTACAACACTCTTAGAACCTTATACAATTATGTTGAAAAGTGGCCCTTTTTGCTTTTTGCCCTGGATTTGCCTGCCTGCCACTTTTACTTTTCACCTTAATACTTTTTGCTTCTACCCTCATTTTACACCCCTGTCTCTCTGCACTTGTTCCCATCCCCCTGCCACATTAGTTTAAAGCCTCCTGAACAGCAGTAGCAAACGCTCCCCCTAGGACATTGGTTCCAGTCCAGCTCAGATGCAGACCGTCCTGTTTATACCGGTCCCACCTCCCCCAGAACTGGTTCCAATGCCCCAGAAATTTGAATCCCTCCCCCTTGCACCAATTTTCAAGCCACGTATTCATCTGAAATATCCTCCTATTTCTACTCTGACTAGCATGTGGCACTGGTAGTAATCCAGAGATTATTACCTTTGTGGTCCTACTTTTTAGTTTATCTCCTAACTCCCTAAATTCACCTTGTAGGACCTCATCCCATTTTTTACCTATATCGTTGGTACCTATGTGCACCACGACCACTGGCTGTTCACCCTCCCATTCCAGAATGTCCTGCAGCCGCTCAGAGACATCCTTGACCCTTGCACCAGGGAGGCAACATACCATCCTGGAGTCTCGTTTGCGGCCGCAGAAACGCCTATCTATTCCCCTTACAATCGAATCCCCGATCACTATAGCTCTCTCACTCCTTTTCCTTCCCTCCTGTGCCGCAGAGCCACCCATAGTGCAATGAACTCGGCTGCTGCTGCCTTCCCCTGATGAGACATCTCCCCCAACAGTATCCAAAACAGTATATCTGTTTAGGAGGGAGATGACCTCAGGGGACTCCTGCACTACCTGCCTACTGCTACGCTGTCTAGTGGCCACCCCTTCCCTTTCTGCCTGTGTAGCCTTTACCTGTGGTGTGGCCAACTCACTGAACGTGTTATTCACGACTTTCTCAGCATCGCGGATGCTCCAGTATGAATCCAATTGCAGCTCCAGACGCTCCAGAAGCTGCAGTTGGACACACTTCCTGCACACATAGTCGTCAGGGACACTGGAAGTATCCCTGATTTCCCACATGCTGCAGGATGTACAAACCACGGGGCCGATCTCAGCTGCCATGACCTACCCAATACTTGCCTCAACTTTTGAAACTTTCTCCTTTGAAAGGAACTTACCCGGCCTTACCTCACTTGGAGTGAAGCTCGTCCTCCACCTCTTCTTGTTGAAACCTCTCGAATCTCCACTCCTTCACTGGCCACTCACTCACTGGCCGCTTTCCACAGTCACGAAGGGTCTCGGCCCGAAACGTCGACAGCGCTTCTCCCTATAGATGCTGCCTGGCCTGCTGCGTTCCACCGGCATTTTGTGTGTGTGTTGTTTAAGCCAGATGATGCTACTTTTGATGGCTTACATTAACTCTGTATATTCACCTTTTCATTAGCTTGAATTATTTTTGCGTATTATTTCCTGCGCAGATTTCATGAAGTAAATATAGCAGGCAGGAAAATGTGTTAGAAGCGATATACGAATGTAGGCCATCTGCATGTTTGACAGAGTCCACCAGCCCTGATGTTATCTCAGGGGTGCCTGCTATCTGAGGGCCATAGTCATTCAGGCTTCATTTTTGAGCAGAAATGAGCAGGGTTTGCAAACCCTGAGAATATTTTTTTGCCAGTAAGTTTGAAAAAGGGAACATTTGGTAATTTACTATTAGTGTCCATTTGGTTCAGCCCATGTGAACAGAATTCTGCAATGTTTCCTCTTGGGAACTGGGCATTAATTGTACTGCTAATTGGTTATATTTCGTTCTTTAGCCTTACGTAAACTGCTACCTTCTGCCATTTTGTCCAACCCATATAAGATGGAGTTCATGCACGTTATTGGCAAGTCATTCAGCTGCAGAGTGAAGTGGTTAGGAGTGGCTGGACCAGTGCCCTTAGCTGTTGCTGTCTGTCCTGATGCACTCCTGTTGGCATGTAAATGTAAGAATGAAAAGTCATTTCACAGATTGTTCTTGTAATTATTTTATTATGAATTTTAGTTTGGTGAAAAAGATTGAGTGAGCTGTCATCCGATGAGATGCCAGTAGTCCAGTAAAGGCATGGCTAGTCCAAGGAGAGATGGTTTGAGGGAGATTCTGCTGGGGAGTGGAGGAAAATGACAGGTGGAGATCCGAAACATTGGACTTGGTCTTCTTTCAGGATATGGGCCAAGATGGCAGTGAGTCTCTCAAACATTGCTGCACTAGTGAAAGTGCTCCCTATGCCCACAGGGAGAGAATTCCAGGGTTTAGGTCTGATGGTGAAGGACCGTCAGTGTATTTTGATATCAGTTTGTTGTGTGACTTAGACTGAAATCTACAGATGGTGTGTTCCCCAGGGCCAGCTTGGGTGATAGAGGTTGCTGGTTGAGGAGATCCTGTTGGAGTAGACAGAGATTGTTGACAGGGAGCTCTGCAATGACTGCGCCAATGGCGGGCGGGAGGGGAGGGGAGGGGAGGGAATGGTTAGGTTGCTGGGCGGGTACACAGGCTGGCTTTTGTCTGGATGTTAGCTGGTGCCCCACCTATCCAGGTAAGTTGAGAGTGGTCACATCTGTTTCAGTTCATACAAGATGATGATGAGTGTGAATTTTTGATGACGCACGGCACAGCTGTTAATCAGGAGGAGCATATGGATCTCTAGCTGCAGGAACAGATCGTCTGGCTTCGTCTGATTGTGTTTTTCTTTCTTCTTTCTCAGTTGGTGATAAAGTCCCCGCTGACATCAGGATCATCAGCATCAAATCCACAACACTGCGAGTGGACCAGTCAATTCTCACAGGTGAGGATCCTGGTTCGATTCTGTCTCTGCCGGGTCCAGGTTTGTTAATGTACACTGCAGGTCGTTTCCATTATTGAAACTGCGAAGTAAGCCAGCTGGAATCGCTTTATTCATTGATCATAGAAAGTTGTACTTATTGCTACTCCAATATTGGGGTTGTCACCTGCTCCAAGTTTCTGCCAGTCACTTTGCATCGTGCTGTTTGCATTGCTAGCTTTACACTGTTTTGTGCTCACCTCTGTATTTACTGTTGTATTTCCAATTACCGTGCACACTCTGTGAGCTTCACATAACCATGAAATTTCAATGTACCCTGGTGTATGTGACACTTAACTAATTTGATCTCCTCAACGCAAGGACCTTCCTCCCCACACAAGTTTTGTTTTCTGTTCGTCTGTTCTGAGGAGCCGTCGGCTGAGGTTATCGGGGGTCATGGCCACCTGGAGATTGAAAGCAGCAGCTATAGAGTTGTGACATAGACTTCTATCATCAGGCTCCTGGTTTTGCATGGACCGGAAGCAACTAGCCAGCTAAAGTACCTTTCTGGTGTCGTGTAGCCTCGGGTCAAGACCTGTCTGTGGTCCATGATGTAGTTTCTATTTCACAGGGCTTGACCCAATCCAGTTCTAGGGTCAGTTTCCACCCCATGAAGTCTTCAGCATAGTTATTCCTGTAGAGTTGGAATGTACAATCCAGTATGGTCTTGCTTCAGGATGGCTCTTGTTTAGTGGCTAATGGCCTTAATGAGGACATGAATGAATCATGGTAACTCCAAAAGTTTCTCCCTACTTTTCTCTCGACCACCTCCTCCCAGAGGCTGAAGAACTACTTCAGAATCACAGTATGGACCCACTCCTAGTAGACAGAGATTGAACATTGCCTATATATTTTTTCATATTTTTCACAAAGTAGAAAGTGGCCATTTGGCCCACCATCCATGACAGTCCTCTCAGAATTTGCATCAGTTTTATTTTCCAACTCAGTTCCCTGCACACCCATCAGTTCCCACCCACATACACTGCGGAAATTTACAATGGCCGGTGAGCCTATTCACCTGTGGCTTTGAGATTTAGGGAGGAAAGCAGGGCTTTCCACAAACTCCACAGGGCTGGCAACGGAGGTCAGGATTGAATCTGGGTCACCGTGAGGCTGTGGCCCTATTTACTTCATAATTACACTAGCTTCACGTCACAGGAACTTCAAGTACATGAAGCTGGTGGAATAATCAATATACACGAGCTGTTCGACTTTAATCCACACTTCACATTGCTGCATGTTGGTGTGCAACCCATTATCTTAAATAGATCCAGTGCAGGATGCAGTCAAGCAAGGATATGTCTTTGTCCCAGCCATCTTCTCAATCTCTCTGGCTACAGTTTAACGCCAACCCTGCAATCTCTATCTATCTCTATCTCTCGCTCTCTCGCACCAATCTTAGTGTCAATTCTCCAGTCACATTCAGCTAGCGGTGTCAGGCCCCACAAGGTGAGGGCCAGTCTCTGGTTGTAGTGGCAAGAGGTTACCCGGAAGAAACTATTTAAAATCTCCTTAAAGCCTTAGAAAAATCAGTGATATTCCCAATAACCCATGGGAATCCCTGGCCAAAGGGGAGATGGAACACTCAGGATTGCAGAGGGGAGGACTTAAGCACCTCCCACACGCTCAGCTCGTAAAGCAGCGTCTGGGTCCCATATGCCAGCAACCTGAGAATGTGCAGAGTGGGAATGGCGGTGAGTGCAAGGCAGTCCTGCATACACCCCTCACATCCCTGTTCTTCCAGTCAGGTCCGCTACAAAGAGACAGATGTACATTTTTTTTAAAACAAGGACTTGCCTTCCTGTTCTCCTTTTCAGAGCCTCCTTATCATGAAGCACACTGCAGCTTCTCCAGTTTGTGTCCAATGGCAGCTAGTTTCTGTGCAGAAGCTTCATCCGATTAACATTGAGATAGTAACCACAGTGTCGGTTGAAGGGTAAATATTGGCTGTGGCCTTCCAGGAACAAACCACATCCTCCCAACCCTGTTCCTCCTCCCTACCACTGTCCACCCAACCCCAGGTCATGATAATGAAAAAGCACGTCACGTGAAGTAGTTCAGCATTCCACACTCAGTAATGAATAGCATTAGTTCAGATAGGGTGGGACCCAAATGTTTTGTGACAGAATACAAATTTGTAAAGCTAACAATGGACTTCTGTTAAGTTGTACTTGTATCTGGAGATAGTGAGGTAGTGAGGAGAATGGAAATAATACTGGTTATCAACCCTATGTAATGAGTCAGAAACAGGTGTTCTGGAATGTGCACAGAACATAAAATGCATAGCGCGCACACACACACACACACTTCAATAAAAAGACCTACAGTCTCATTGATAGCATGAGAATTCAAGGCAACACCTATATTATTTCTGTTTCTGCTAAGAATGCCACAGGCCTACATTTTTCAGGTAACCTGTTGTTCCAAAATGAGTTCACTCTTCAGCTTGTAAATCATTCGAGGGATGTGACAAGGAAGACACCCCGTGTGGGTACTGTTAACCCTAGTGCTTTCAGACCCTGACCAGACCCTAGTGGTTATCTCTCCCCTGTTTGGTTGCTGTTGGTCGCAAGCAGTCTTTTTCTTCCATCGAGCTGGAAGTGGCTGCCGTGTTGGACTGCTGTGAGGGGTACGAGAGAGATTGCAGTGGAGTCCGTGGTTGCTGGATACTGGTGGCAGAAGATGCTGGTGATTGAGTTGTTCTGCAGTGACTAGGGTCAGGGATCATTAGCATGGAGGAAGGGACCTGGAATTGAAAGAAGATTTCCTTGAATTTGACCGTTTATGCCCAGTCATCAACTAACAGCCGGGCTTGATTCCTGACCTTGTACCACGTATCTTCTTTGAGAAGCCTTCTTGCTCCTCGCTTTATACAATCAGCACCCCCAGTAAAGCATCCAGCTCTGAAGGCCTTAAAGGAATCTGTTTGCTCCCCCCCTTCTCCAGACCCCACGGAGAGGCACAAGCTGGCTTTTTAGTTGGTGCCGCTCCGTGTGATATTTGACGCCTTCCTGACACCAGGAGCAGGGTGAGCTCTGACTAGATAGTGGCTCACTGAAAAAGTGCGTAATTAGGCATGCAACAATATGGCAGCCCCCCGCCCCTGCCCTGTCTGCTCTTTTGAATTGGAAAACCTTCCCAGTCTCTAAGACAGGCTATCCCCAGAGAAGCTACAGAATATTAATATAAATATTGGCAAAAATGTTTAAGTGCTAGCGATGTTTTTCAATACCCAGGTAGAAAAGCCCAGTTCTGGCTGCAGGCACAACTTTGCAAACCGTTGGTGTGTTTAATAAAATAAAGGTCTTGAATAGTTCTTCCTGTCCTGTGGTTCCCATCAGTTCCAGTTTCCTAGTGGTTTTGGATGGCGGTTTCTCAGGAATAGCAGCGTCTTTTTCCAAGCAGACACGTTTCCAAATAATGCCACCTGCATCGTGAGGTCATGGATTGGCAGACACAGCACTTGGCTTAGTAGCTCTGTCAGCCTCAGCTCTGGAGGGAAGCCGCTTCTTGTCTTCATTGTAAGCGGAAAAAGGAATGTCACATCCTATGATTCAATGTGGATCTGGGAGTGCTGAATTGCATGAAATTTCTGCAAATGACTGCCGAGTCTTCCCGTTTGTTTTGCATTTCTGAAGTTTGTTGTGAAGGAGAAAATCAAAGGCTTTGTTCCTTTTTAAAAATCAGATTAGACGGCTCCTCCAACAAAGCAGCACTCACTCACCAGATACTGACCTGCAGTAACCTCATACCAACGTGGCTACACGAGCCGGTCAGAGGCTGGGAAAGCCGGTCCACCATCTACAAGGCTCAAGCCATGTGAGGCCACGTCCACGGGATGGAACGGCCGCCGCTTGCCTGAATGAGTGTAGCTTCAGCAACACTCGACTCAGCAGCCCACTGAAAGGCATACCATCCCACACTGCAGCACAGTGGAAGCAGTTTGTTCCAACTACAGGACACTCCGTAGCATCTCACCAAAATTCCTTAGACAGTACCTTGCAAATCCGCCACTTCAATCACCTAAAACAAAAGCATGGAAACATGGAAGTTACTCTCCAAGCCACAACACCGTCTTGTCTTGGAAATGTATCTCCCTTCCTCCACCATCACTGAGCCTAAGGCCTAGAGCACTCTCCCTAACATCAAGGATTGCTGCAGTTCGAGAAGGTAACTCACCACTACTTTCTCAAAGGTGACTACGTTGGACAAGTACACACAGGCTCGGCCTGTGTATCAGTTGAATAAAATATTGAATTAATCACTGGAGATGCCCTTACTTAACTGGGCTGTTGGCCTGTCTTCAGACTGGGGATGTGAAACCACTGGCCCCCGAGGCCTAGGTAAACACAACTGCCAGTGACAGAGGCAGCTCCCATCCCCCTATCCCTCTGCTGCTGTGAGGACTGTCACCCGCCAGCCAATGTGTGTCCATTTTCCACAGTGCAAATACATGATTTGCTGAACACAAACTTTTGGTTAACAAAACCAAATGTGGAAAAGAGAGGCGTTAACCTTAGAAGGTGGTAACTTTGCTGCTGGGGAGGATCGTGATCTTGCTCACGATGCATAAATCAGGTGCAGGAACCACATTTGAGACTTCTGTTTGGAACATAGCTGAGGAATTCTACAAGTCAACCTGCTCTTATCTCGGGCAAGGCCAAGCACTCACTTTAAGTAAAAGCTGGACTTGGAAAGGGAAGAAGTGAGAGGGTTAAAATGTTCCTCTATGATTTGTGGATAAAGAGTATTCTCTTGCTCTAAACAGCCACTGGGTTGTTCAGGCTTAATCTGGGACACTGGCTAGAGGTACTTCAGCAAGTAATCAACTACAGTAATCCATTGGGTAAAGGATCACCAGGATTTCACAAGTCCAGCTGGAGAGCGCTCTCCCCGCCCTCTGCCAGGGTAAAGTCACCGTTGTGGACCTCCCGAACAAGCAACAAATCTTTGAACAACAGTCATGAATACTGTTTGATTTAGTGGCAGAAGCAAAGATGGTTTTCACCATTTTCAACCTCACAAATGCCTTTAGCTCTTTTAGCTGGGTAAAACTGTGGAGCTTAAATCCAACTCCATGGATTTCCAATATGAAGATGATACTTGTAATTGCGCACACTAGGAGTCCGAGCAGGTCACTGAGATATGCAAATGGATGGTCTGTACACTGAGAATACGCAGTAGCAGTCCTCTACCAAGCTGCCCTCACTGCCCTGTCATGATAAAGGTTCGCAGTAAGAATCTGGAGAGCCTGATTTCCCTTTATCGCTGGAGTCAACATTTAGTGTGCTGAGTAAAAATGTGAAGCCCTTGTCTGATGTTTTATTGACTGATCTTGCTGCTTAATCTCCGTCAATTTGTTTAACTGTTCTGAACGATATTTCCTTCAGGTGATGTAGCTCCATTTGCAGTTTAGAAGCGACTGGTCACACTCGTTAACTTTCAGCTTTTGTTTCCTTTACATACATCCCGAGGATCCAGAGGCAAGATGCTCAGTGGGCAGAGCTAAATGTTTGCTTCTTTGCTGGTATCAGATTATCAGTTGCCGAATGTTTCTGAATAGAGATGTAACTTCGGTGTGTTCTCACCAAAGATCCTTAAATGATATTCCAAAATCATCTGCCTTTGCAAACTAGCTTTCAGGAGCACCCAGCTAGTGTCAGTATTAACCCACCTGGTCCTTCATTGCCAGTGGTTCTTTACAGTGAGCCTTCTGTTGGTCAGCATGTACCCAGTATGAAGTATGTGACCGGTGGACAGATCGGTTCACTTTGGGAATCCCCATTCTGTGTGTTCTATGTCCCCTCACTCTGTCTCTCCTTTCTATACCCAGGGGAATCTGTCTCTGTCATCAAGCACAATGATCCCGTGCCTGACCCACGGGCTGTAAACCAGGACAAGAAGAATATGCTGTTTTCGGTACGTATAAACCATGTTGATGCTCTGCTGCACATGTCAGAGCTCGGCGGGGCGGGGGGGGGTTGCTGATGCTTTTTTCCTGGTGGTGGAGGGGCGGATCGTTGCTTTGCTGATGCTTACAAGTGGGGGTATCTGGGGGTGGCTTTGGGGTTCTAACATTTAACTGTCTTCATTCTTTGGGGAACTCTTCTGTTTCTGTGGAGGGTGCGAAGAAAAAGAATTTCAGGATGTATATTGTATACATTTCCCTGAAGTTCAATGTGCCTTTGAAACCAAAGGTAGGAATTATTTCTAGGATGAAAGTTAAAAGCTATTTCTCAGGATGTCTTTCTGCTGTCAGGTACAATTTTGCATTATTAGCAATTGGAATTTGCAGATTAGTTCAATGAAATGGGGAGAACAACTTGTGTTGGGCACAATTTTCTTTTGGCTCTTTGGCCAACTTTTCCCAAGTGTAATCTGTACATTTTGAGCATATTCTTTCACATTTCATCTCACACTGTCATAGGGTATAATTATTCATTATCTTCTGCAGGCAAGGCTCTAAACATTGCACTGTTCTGGGGGTTTAAATACAGTTGAAAATTAAGGTAGACCTTAGGAGTTGAAAATTAGCCCAGCAATGAATTCTGATGCTGTATTCCTTACTTAGTTACTTTACTGCCACCGAACAATTGATACTAGAGAGTACAATCATCACAGTGATATTTGATTCTGCGCTTCGCGCTCCGTGAAGTACAAATCAAAGTAAATATAATAAAAATTTAAATTATAAATCATAATTAGAAGATAGAAAAGGGAAAGTAAGGTAGTGCAAGTCAGATCTGGATATTTGGAAGGTATGGCCCAGATCCGGGTCAGGGTCTGTTCAGCAGTCTTATCACAGTTGGAAAGAAGCTGTTTCCAAATCTGGCCGTACGAATCTTCAAGCTCCTGAACCTTCTCCCGGAGGGAAGAGGGACAAAAAGTATGTTGGCTGGGTGGGTCGTGTCCTTGATTATCCTGGCAGCACAGCTCCAACAGCGTGCGGTGTAAAGTGAGTCCAAGGATGGAAGATTGGTTTGTGTGATGTGCTGGGCTGTGTTCACTATCTTACAGGCCAGAAGAAAATAACTGGTGTTATAGGTAACGAACACAAAATGCTGAAGGAACTCAGCAGGTCAGGTAGCATCTATGAAGAGGGAACAGCTGTTGACTTTTCAAGCCGAGACCCTCGGGTGCCAGAGTAGAACTGTGGTTAGCAGGACACTCGGTGTCAGAGTTCATTGGCAGTGTCAGTCTGTATGTCCTCCTCATGAAATGTGTGTTTTCTCCGGATCCTTCAGTTTCCTCCCCTTAATCCAAGGTTAATTGGTCATTGTAAATTGTCCTTTGATTAGTTGAGGGTTAAGTCGGGGAATGCTGGCGGTGCAACTCAAAGAGCCTGTTCTGCACCATAACTGGGGAAGAGATTTGTATTGCAGAGTGGCCTGTGTGCTGTAACCTCAAGTGGACATGTATAACAAAATGGAGGAACTCAGCAGGTCAGGAAGCATCTCTGGAAATGAGCCGTCAACGTTTTGGACCGAGACCCTTTGTCAGGACTGCAGGGGCCCCATAAAGGTGGGGGGAGGGTGGGAAGGAGAAGGCTGGTAGGTGCCAGGTGAAAAACCAATCAGAGGAAAGATCAAGGGGTGGGGGAGGGGATAGGCAGGAAAGGTGAAGAAGGAATGTAAGGGGAAAGCACTATGGGTAGTAGAAGGAGGCAGAACCATGAGGGAGGTGATAGGCAGTTGGAGGAGGAGGCAGAGGGAAACTGGGATGGGGGAAGGGAGGGGGAGGGAATTAACTGAAGTTGGAGAATTCAATGTTCATACCAAGGGGCTGGAGACTACCCAGACGGTATATGAGGTGTTGCTCCTCCAAACTGAGTTTGGCCTCATCATGGCAGTAGAGGAGGCCATGTATGAACATATCCGAATGGGAATGTGAAGCAGAGTTGAAGTGGGTGGCAACCGGGAGATCCTGTCTGTTGTGGCGGATGGAGCGGAGTTGCTCGATGAAGCGGTCCCCCAATCGGTGTTGGGTCTCGCCAATGTAGAGGAGGCCGCACCGGGAGCACCGGATGCAATAGATGACCCCAACAGACTCACAAGTGAAGTGTTGCCTCACCTGGAAGGACTGTTTGGAGCCCTGAATGGAGTAGGGACAGGTGTAGCACTTACTCTTGCAGGGATGTGCCAGGTGGGAGATCCGTGGGGAAGGACATGTGGGCCAGGGAGTTGCGGAGGGAATGATCCCTGCAAAAAGCGGAGAGGGATAGGGACGGAAAAATGTGCTTAGTGGTGGGGTCCTGTTGAAGGTGGCGGAAGTTGCGGAGGATAATATGCTGGATCCGGAGGCTGGTGGGGTGATAAGTGAGGACAAGGGGAACACGGTCCCTGTTGTGGTGACGGGAGGATGGGGTGAGGGCCGAAGTGCGGGAAATGGAGGAGATGCGGGTGAGGGCATCATTGATGACGGCAGAAGGGAAACCACGATCCTGAAAGAAAGAAGACATTTGAGATGTCCTGGAACGGAAAGCCTCATCCTGGGAGCAGATGCGGCTGAGACGGAGGAACTGGGAATAGGGAATAGCATTTTTACATTTGGCAGGGTGGGAAGAGGTACAGTCGAGGTAGTTATGAGAGTCAGTGGGTTTATAGAAGATGTCATGGACAGTCTATCTCCAGAGATGGGGACCAAGAGATTGAGAAAGGGGAGAGAAGTGTCTGAGATGGACCAAGTGAATTTGAGGGCTGGGTGAAAGTTAGAGGCAAAGTCGATGAAATTGACGAGCTCAGTATGGGTGCAGGAAGCAGCACCAATGTAGTCGTCAATGTAGCGAATTGGGGAGCAGTACCAATATAGGTTTGGAGCATTGACTGTTCCACATAACCCACGAACAGACAGGCATAGCTGGGGCCCATGCGAGTGCCCATACCTACCCCCTTGGTCTGAAGACAGTGGGAAGACCCAAAAGAGAGGTAATTATGTGTGAGTACCAGTTCTGTCAACTGGAGGAGTGTGGTGGTGGTGGGGAACTGGTGAGGTCTATTGTCCAGAAAGTAGCGGAGGGCTTTGAGGCCGCCTTGATGGGGGATGGAAGTGTATAAGGATTGGACATCCATAGTGAAAATGAAGCGGTCGGGACCGGGGAACTGGAAGTTATTGAAGAGGTGGAGGGCATGGGATGTATCCTGGATGTAGGTGGGGAGAGTCTGAACTATGGGTGACAAAATGGAGTCCAAGTAGGCAGACTCAAGTTCGGTGGGGCAGGGGCAGGCCGAAACTATGGGTCTACCAGGACAGTCAGGCTTGTGGATCTTGGGGAGGAGGTAAAACCGAGCAGTGTGGGGTGTGGGAATTATGAGTCTTTTGGCTGAGGATGGAAGGTCTCCGGAGTTGATAAGGGCAGTGATGGTACGGGAGACAATGGTTTGATGTTTTTTGGTGGGGTCCTGTTCCAGGGGTAAGTAAGAGGAGGTGTCGGAGAGCTGCCGTTTGGCCTCAGTGAGGTAGAGGTCCGTCCGCCAGACTACTACGGCACCACCTTTGTCTGCGGGTTTGATGGTGAGGTTGGGGTTAGTGCAGAGAAAGTGGATGTAACATGCAACTGATGCTGTTTAAAAACTGTTCGCTCAAAACGTGGTGTAGTGTCTAGCACCCAAACCAGTGCATGTGATCAATGCTAGTTAGAAACTTTTCGGCAACAGTTGTCTATCCCAATTAAGCAAGATAGTGTCCCAAATAAACGGAGGGAATCCCAGCTATTTTCTTGAATAGATTTTGTTCTTTAAGAGTTGTTCCAAATAAGTGGTTGCTCCAATTAACTGATGGCCCAATTAACCAGAATCTAGTGTATCCCCTTACATCTGTATCCTTTGATCCAGGATCAGCGAGGATGGAATGGCAGACCAGACCCGATGGGTTGAATGGCCTAATTCTGCTCCTATGTCTTATGGTCTTATGATCTAAATGTTCCACATCAAGTTGGTTTAGTGCTCAAATCTGACGTTCTTACATCATTGTTTCCACTTTCTATCTGCTTAAGGAAGGGTGCAGAAGAAAATGTGGAGGTGTTTGAGAATGTAACCAACTGGTGGACTTGGGCAAGTGGCATCTTAAATGTAGATGTTGAATTTGATAATGGCAAAGTTGGCAGGTGGAGGTATTTTATCAATGACATTTGTAGTTGAACCTCCAGGAGGACCATTACCTTGTTCATGGGGCTTGCAGGCTTTCCTGCCTCAATAGCCTGGAGTCGGGGCCTTGTGCTTTGTCTCTTGGTAGGGTCACCCATGCCAAACAGTTCAAAGGGTAACGGCCTGACTAAGAGTGGTCCAAGTTCAGGGATTCAGCTCGGGACTAACAAACCTGACAGGTTTAAAGAAAAATTGTTAGGGAAACAGCCATGAAGAATCCTTCTACATCTGTGTGCAACGGTATGGACAGACAGAGATGGAGAACCTTCACTGCTGACCTAAGCATCAGTGGTGTAGCGGGCAGTAAGCTGTAGAATAACTCAACACTGAAAGTTTGAAGTTGAGATTATGACAGTGAAATATGTAGATAACTTGACTGTCACCTCTGAGAGATTGTGAGCTCTCTTGGGCGGTGGGCTGTCACCTCTGAGAGATTGTGAGCTCTCTCGGGCGGTGGGCTGTCACCTCTGAGAGACCGTGAGCTCCCTCGGGCGGTGGGCTGTCACCTCTGAGAGACTGTGAGCTCCCTCGGGCGGTGGGCTGTGAGACTGTGAGCTCCCTCGGGCGGTGGGCTGTCACCTCTGAGAGACCGTGAGCTCCCTCGGGCGGTGGGCTGTGAGAGACTGTGAGCTCCCTCGGGCAGTGGGCTGTCACCTCTGAGAGACCGTGAGCTCCCTCGGGCGGTGGGCTGTCACCTCTGAGAGACTGTCAGCTCCCTCGGGCGGTGGGCTGTGAGAGACTGTGAGCTCCCTCGGGCGGTGGACTGTCACCTCTGAGAGACTGTGAGCTCTCTCGGGCGGTGGACTGTGAGAGACCGTGAGCTCCCTCGGGCGGTGGGCTGTCACCTCTGAGAGACTGAGCTCTCTCGGGCGGTGGGCTGTCACCTCTGAGAGACTGTGAGCTCTCTCGGGCGGTGGGCTGTCACCTCTGAGAGACCGTGAGCTTCCTCGGGCGGTGGGCTGTCACCTCTGAGAGACTGTGAGCTCCCTCGGGCGGTGGGCTGTCACCTCTGAGAGACTGTGAGCTCTCTCGGACGGTGGGCTGTCACCTCTGAGAGACTGTGAGCTCCCTCGGGCGGTGGGCTGTCACCTCTGAGAGACTGTGAGCTCCCTCGGGCGGTGGGCTGTCACCTCTGAGAGACCGTGAGCTCTCTCGGACGGTGGGCTGTCACCTCTGAGAGACTGTGAGCTCCCTCGGGCGGTGGGCTGTCACCTCTGAGAGACTGTGAGCTCCCTCGGGCGGTGGGCTGTCACCTCTGAGAGACCGTGAGCTCCCTCGGGCGGTGGGCTGTCACCTCTGAGAGACTGTCAGCTCCCTCGGGCGGTGGGCTGTGAGAGACTGTGAGCTCCCTCGGGCGGTGGACTGTCACCTCTGAGAGACTGTGAGCTCTCTCGGGCGGTGGACTGTGAGAGACCGTGAGCTCCCTCGGGCGGTGGGCTGTCACCTCTGAGAGACTGAGCTCTCTCGGGCGGTGGGCTGTCACCTCTGAGAGACTGTGAGCTCTCTCGGACGGTGGGCTGTCACCTCTGAGAGACTGTGAGCTCCCTCGGGCGGTGGGCTGTCACCTCTGAGAGACTGTGAGCTCCCTCGGGCGGTGGGCTGTCACCTCTGAGAGATTGTGAGCTACCTCGGGCGGTGGGCTGTCACCTCTGAGAGACTGTGAGCTCTCTAGGACGGTGGGCTGTCACCTCTGAGAGACTGTGAGCTCCCTCGGGCGGTGGGCTGTCACCTCTGAGAGACTGTGAGCTCTCTCGGGCGGTGGGCTGTCACCTCTGAGTGATTGTCGGGCGGTGGGCTGTCACCTCTGAGAGATTGCTGGGCGGTGGGCTGTCACCTCTGAGAGACTGTGAGCTCCCTCGGGCGGTGGGCTGTCACCTCTGAGAGACTGTGAGCTCCCTCGGGCGGTGGGCTGTCACCTCTGAGAGACTGTGAGCTCCCTCGGGCGGTGGGCTGTCACCTCTGAGGGACTGTGAGCTCCCTCGGGCAGTGGGCTGTCACCTCTGAGAGACTGTGAGCTCCCTCGGGCGGTGGGCTGTCACCTCTGAGAGACTGTGAGCTCCCTCGGGCGGTGGGCTGTCACCTCTGAGAGACTGAGCTCCCTCGGGCGGTGGGCTGTCACCTCTGAGAGACTGTGAGCTCTCTCGGGCGGTGGGCTGTCACCTCTGAGAGACTGTGAGCTCTCTCGGGCGGTGGGCTGTCACCTCTGAGAGACTGTGAGCTCTCTCGGACGGTGGGCTGTCACCTCTGAGAGACTGTGAGCTCTCTCGGGCGGTGAGCTGTCACCTCTGAGAGACTGTGAGCTCTCTCGGGCGGTGGGCTGTCACCTCTGAGTGATTGTCGGGCGGTGGGCTGTCACCTCTGAGAGATTGCTGGGCGGTGGGCTGTCACCTCTGAGAGACTGTGAGCTCCCTCGGGCGGTGGGCTGTCACCTCTGAGAGACTGTGAGCTCCCTCGGGCGGTGGGCTGTCACCTCTGAGAGACTGAGCTCCCTCGGGCGGTGGGCTGTCACCTCTGAGGGACTGAGCTCCCTCGGGCGGTGGGCTGTCACCTCTGAGAGATTGTGAGCTCCCTCGGGCGGTGGGCTGTCACCTCTGAGAGACTGTGAGCTCTCTTGGGCGGTGGGCTGTCACCTCTGAGAGACTGTCAGCTCTCTCGGGCGGTGGGCTGTCACCTCTCAGAGACTGTGAGCTCCCTCGGGCGGTGGGCTGTCACCTCTGAGAGACTGTCAGCTCTCTCGGGCGGTGGGCTGTCACCTCTGAGAGACTGTGAGCTCCCTCGGGCGGTGGGCTGTCACCTCTGAGAGACTGTCAGCTCTCTCGGGCGGTGGGCTGTCACCTCTGAGAGACTGTGAGCTCTCTCGGGCGGTGGGCTGTCACCTCTGAGAGACTGTGAGCTCTCTCGGGCGGTGGGCTGTCACCTCTGAGAGACTGTGAGCTCTCTCGGGCGGTGGGCTGTCACCTCTGAGAGATTGTGAG
This sequence comes from Hemitrygon akajei, assembly GCF_048418815.1. Lineage (NCBI taxonomy): Eukaryota > Metazoa > Chordata > Chondrichthyes > Myliobatiformes > Dasyatidae > Hemitrygon > Hemitrygon akajei. The sequence continues at coordinate 51,667,276 of NC_133131.1, forward strand.
CTCCCTCGGGCGGTGGACTGTGAGAGACCGTGAGCTCCCTCGGGCGGTGGGCTGTCACCTCTGAGAGACTGTGAGCTCCCTCGGGCGGTGGGCTGTCACCTCTGAGAGATTGTGAGCTCCCTCGGGCGGTGGACTGTGAGAGACCGTGAGCTCTCTCGGGCGGTGGGCTGTCACCTCTGAGAGACTGTGAGCTCTCTCGGGCGGTGGGCTGTCACCTCTGAGAGACTGTGAGCTCCCTCGGGCGGTGGACTGTCACCTCTGAGAGACTGTGAGCTCTCTCGTGCGGTGGACTGTCACCTCTGAGAGACTGTGAGCTCTCTCGGGCGGTGGACTGTGAGAGACCGTGAGCTCCCTCGGGCGGTGGGCTGTCACCTCTGAGAGACTGAGCTCTCTCGGGCGGTGGGCTGTCACCTCTGAGAGACCGTGAGCTCTCTCGGGCGGTGGGCTGTCACCTCTGAGAGACCATGAGCTCCCTCGGGCGGTGGGCTGTCAACTCTGAGAGACTGTGAGCTCTCTCGGGCGGTGGGCTGTCACCTCTGAGAGACCGTGAGCTCTCTCGGGCGGTGGGCTGTCACCTCTGAGAGACCATGAGCTCCCTCGGGCGGTGGGCTGTCAACTCTGAGAGACTGTGAGCTCTCTCGGGCGGTGGGCTGTCACCTCTGAGAGACCATGAGCTCCCTCGGGCGGTGGGCTGTCAACTCTGAGAGACTGTGAGCTCTCTCGGGCAGTGGGCTGTCACCTCTGAGAGACTGTGAGCTCCCTCGGGCGGTGGGCTGTCACCTCTGAGAGATTGTGAGCTCTCTCGGGCGGTGGGCTGTCACCTTGGAGACTGTGAGCTCTCAGTTATTATGTAGTGCACGGAAGGCGTTTTCAATTCAGGGTGAAGAGTGAGAGCAGGCTTTGTGAGGAGATCCTCTGACACCGTATGGGCAAGTTATTATCTGGGAAAATTGAAATTGCTTTTCTGAAAGGAATTAATTGAGGATCTTTGTAACAGAAACATAGATAGCCAGCTGGTTTAAAGGAGACTGACAATAGCAGAGATCAGTTTGTTGTGTCAGACTGGCACTGCGGGTTTTGTAGTTGACTTTGCTATAAAGAACATAGTCTCTGGAGCAATTGTGTAGTTCAGCAATAAGTCGGAAAGGAAATGGCTACTGTGAAGGGGCTCAGAGTACAAAACAGCATCAGGGCCTTCAGCCACTTGTGTCTGAACCAAGCACAATGCTGATTTAAATCTCATCTGCCTGCATATTCATGCATCTGTCCAAAAGCTTCTTAAATGCCTCTATTGTATCTGCTTCCACCACTGTCACAGGTACCCACAACTCTGTGTATAAAAACAAACATTGCCCCACACATCTCTGTTAAACTAAATCCATGCCCACTAGTATTTGACAGAAGTCTATCCTGGGGAAAATATTCAGAATATCTGCCTCTCATAATCTAACAAGCCTCTATCACAGCCTCTGCTGTCCCAGAGAAATCACCCGGTGTGTGTGTGTGTCCAAACTCTCCTTATCACACATGCCTTCTAATGCAAGCAGCATCTTGGTGAACCTCTTCTGTACCCCCTCCAAAGCCCCCTCATTCTTCCTGTAATGGGGTGACCAGGACGGCATGCATTGGGAATGAAAGGTTTTACTTAAAGCTAAAGCCAGCAATCAAGACCTTTTTTACAACTGTTCTTTCAATTCATATTCCATCTTGGTAGCCTTCAACCTGCTGGCATCAACATCAACTTCTGCTCCATCTTCCCTTTTGCTGCCCTCCTCTTTTGTTTCCCCCCCCCAGTCCTATGGCGCCCTTACCTTCCCCTCAGCATTAGTCGTTAGGCTCTTCCACTTATCACCTTCCTTTTATTTCCCCCTCTCCCAGCCACCCACCCACCTTCCCCTTCACCTGGTCTCGCATATCACCTGCCAGCTTGTGTTCCTCCCTCCTCTTATTCTGGTATCTTCCCCTTCCTTCCCAGTCTTGATGAAGGGCCCCAGCTTGGAACCTCGACTGCTCATTTCCCTTCATAGATGCTGCCTGACCTGCTGAGTTCCTCCAACATTTTATGTATGTGGCATGAAGCGTAATTTCACGTGGATAGTAATGATATTTTTTAAATTTAGGTGCCTTATTAAACTTCATTTTTCCAGCTGACAATTGCTGACCTTGCCTTTGCTTGCTGTTTCTCTCAGGGAACCAATATCGCGGCTGGGAAGGCACTGGGTGTTGTGGTGGCCACAGGGGTCAACACGGAGATTGGCAAGATTCGCAACCAGATGGTGTCCACCGGCTGTGAGAAGACTCCTCTCCAGCAGAAGCTTGATGAGTTTGGCCAGCAGCTGTCCAAGGTGATATCTCTCATCTGCGTGGCTGTGTGGGTCATCAACATTGGGCACTTCAACGACCCCGTCCACGGAGGGTCCTGGGTGCGTGGTGCCATCTACTATTTCAAGATTGCAGTAGCCTTAGCAGTGGCTGCCATTCCTGAGGGGCTGCCTGCTGTCATCACTACCTGCCTGGCCCTGGGTACCCGACGCATGGCCAAGAAGAATGCCATTGTCAGGAGCCTTCCTTCCGTGGAGACGCTGGGCTGCACGTCAATCATCTGCTCCGACAAGACTGGCACGCTCACCACCAATCAGATGTCTGTCTGCAAGGTAAGGGGGTCAACCACTGAGTGCTCTATCCTGTGCTGCTCAAGCCCGGACTGGCCGTGTTGTTGATAATGATAGAGAGCGTTAGGCTACTGAATGATATTAATCAGCTGGTGAGTTGGGCATGGCAGATTGAGTTTAATCTTGATGAGTATGAGGTGATGCATTTAAGTACAGGACATACAGTGTACTGTGAGTGGTAGGGCAAAGTTCAAAGGTCCCTGAAGATGGTGGAGCAGAAAGATAAGATGGTGAAGAAGGCATACAGGATGCTTGCCTTCATTAGGGTATAGGATATAGGAGCACAGATCTCCTTGTACAACATTGCTTGGACCACGCTGACAGCATTACCTTTATTTGTCGCGTGTACATTGAAGTGTCCACTCGGTCGCTTCCTGTACCTAATAAAACAGCCAGAGTGTGTATGTTTGTGCTCTTCTGTAGCCCATCCACTTCAAAGTTCAATGTGTTGTGCGCTCAGAGATGCTCTTCTGAACACCACTGTGGTAACGTGTCGTTATTTAATTTACTGTTACCTTCCTGTCAGCTTGAAGCAGTCTGGCCACTCTCCTCTGACCCCTCTCTTCAACAAGAACTGCCGCTCACTGGATGGTTTTTGTTTTGTCAGATCTACAGTCTGTTGTGTGTGAGGATCTGAATAACAACTCAACCTCTGCATGCTTTATGGGTGAGGTCAAACATCAAATATCAGAATGGAGAAGTAATCTGATCTAAGAGACTTTAACAATGGAATGATTGTTGGTGCCAGGCGGGTGGTTTGAGTATCTCAAAACTGCTGATCCACAACAGTCTCTAGAGTTTACAAAGAATGGTGTGGAAAGCAAAAAGTACCTAGTGAACGGCAGTTCTGCAGGCAAAGATGCCTTGTTAATGAGAGAGTTCGGAGGAGAATGGCCAGACTGGCTCAAGCTGACAGCAAGGTAACGGTAACTCAAACAGCAGTGGTGTTCAGAAAAATCATCTCTGAGTGTGCAATTTGTTGAACCTTGAAGTGGATGGACTACAACAGCAAGAGACCACGAACATGTAGCAGGTTCCTAATAAAGGGGTGACTGAGTGCAGGCCTGGAAGAGATGGGCCAAAGGGCCTGTTTTTGCTGCTGATTTTATACACTTTTCCCTTGATCGTAATGTACTTGATCACAGCTGTGAGGGACTGGGAGAACGTGTACAACAGGAGCAGGAAGACTGCATGCAGACTCCTGTCATGGAAGATTTTGCCTCCAGTTCCATTTTCTTTCCTGGGCTCATGATCTTTGGATGTCCCAGTGCCCAAAAATCTGCATCTCCCACTGGCAAGCATATTCACAGTTGTTTAGTGTCAGGAATTCCACTGATCCTTGTATTTGTGTGCACACCTCCCATTCTCTATGTCTTACCGCTAAGCTCAATCTGTCGTACAGCATGGACACAGACCGTTCAGCCGCTATATTCATGCCTAGCATCAACAGCTTAACACTAGCTCAATTTTTATTGTTATCAGCCCACCAGGATTTCTACCACTCAGCTATGCACTGGGCAATTAGTCTATTACTCCACTCTTCTCTGGAATGCGGGGAGGGACCCGGAGCTGCCAGAAGGTCATAGGGAGAAAGGGTAAACTTGACACAGGTTGAAGCCGGGCTCTGGTGGTGCCACTGTTCTGTTCTCACAAGGTCTGCTTGCTTTTTCTCAATCACAGAAAGCCAGTGTTCCCAGTTTTATACCTAATCCCCTGTATTCTAACCTCTGGTATTTCTTGTATGAGGTCTCCACAATCTCTCTAAATATCCCCATGGTATCAATTTCTAATTTTCATCAATGTCTCAGTCCATTTAAACAACGTTTTGGCATTCAGTTGTACCAGAGTGCCTTCCCCACGCTAAACCCCATCTGCCACGGTTTCCCCACAAACATGCCCTGTCTATGTCCCTGTAGACTCAGTGTCCTCTTGGCAATTTGCTTTCCCACTTATCAATGATCACCAGACTCTGAGACAACATTCCCACTTCCCAGCCAATGTCCGTTCACTAGCACTCACTGCCAGTACAGGATCTGATCCCATACCTGTTGAACGCAGATCAGATCCACGTTTTCCCCGTTTTGTGACGGGTTGTAGGGAGGGTGGTTTGTTACAGACTGGAACACGTGTTTGTCTTTGTCCCTGCTGTGTGCTCAATTACTTCATTTGGGGTTTTACAGGAACTTAATGCTGAAATACATTTAGATTCGACTCCCTTGCACGCTCTCCATCTGTGCCTGTGTTGAGCTAGCAACTCGACCTCGTAAAAAAAAACCTGGAGAGGGATGGGCTCCGCCAGGTTTCAGATGCCCAAAACGATGATCAATCACCAAAAAGATCGGTGCAAAAAGCTTGTCATGACAGCGCCCCGACGACTCCACCAGGAGTTAAGGGCGTACGCGCGCGCGCGCACACACACACACACACACAGACACACACACACACACACAGACACACACACACACACACACACACACACACACACACACACACACACACACATAAAACACACACACACACACACACACACATAAAACACACACACACACACACACACAGGAAACACAAAGCAGATTGACTATTGAGAATGCTGTTGTCAGTTTCCCATCCATCATAAGTGGTATCAGTGATTTATTACATTTGTTAATGAGTTATTACAAAGTAAAGATTTATTTTCTATGGGTTCTTCATCACTCTCATGACAACGAACTCCTAAATAAAAGCAAACAGAACATAGAACAGTACAGGACAGGCTCTTCGGCCCTCAATGTTATGACAACCCAATTAAATTAGTAATCAAATGGCCAACTAAACTAATCCCTTTTGCCTACACAATGCCCTTCCATTTCCCTCACATTCATTGCCTATCTAAGCAAATCATAAAAATCCCTACTACCATCTCTGTACATTTAAAAAAAAACTCTTACACCTCACATTTCCTTTGAACCTACACCCTCTCACCTCCAACCTCTGTTATTATACTTTTCAACCCTGGGGTAAAAGATGCTGTCTCTCCACTGTCTATGCTTCTCATGATATCAGCTGCATTTCCCCAACCATGTCCAAGGCATTCCTTGTGACTTGCTGCTCTGTCTTGATACACACAAGGGACTAGGCCACAGGTAATGGCTGGAGTAAATCAGTCCAAGGTTTATAAGATTATGAGAGGCATAGACAGTGGAGAGACAGCATCTTAGTACCTTAATTTAAAAAAACTGGAAGAATCCTTGTATAGTTGAACACTGTGAAATAAATAGTTAAAATAATTATTAAATAGGTGATATAAATATTTAACTAAACCAGTGAAACTACCAGTGTTAATCTGTAATGGCTGTTAGATTTTCATTAATAGGAAGCAAGTGCAATTTTAAAAAGAAATGATCTTCCAAATGGGCACAGTGACTAAAGTGACATTTAATTCCACCCCCCACCCCCAGTTATTCTGTCTCCTTTTCCATGTGAGAATTGTTTTGAAGGTTCCTCAGAATAAAGTCAGTTCTGGGATGGAGCTGATCAAGTTGTCAGATCCCTTGCCTCAAAGGTCACTAAGAACAATTAAGTTTGTCAACAGTTGAGTTCAAATTCCCTACTAGGTGGGGTACTTCACTGGTTAGGGCCAGATTGTGTATTGGGTACAGTTCTGGTACATCACAGGGAAGATGTGCTTGTGCTGCAGAGGGTCAGGGATGCTGCCAGGACTAGAAATTTGTAGCCATGTAAAAGATTAAATGGCTAGGTGTGTTTTATTTGGAACAGACAGAGCTGAGGGGTGCTAAACTGAGATGTATAAATTTGAAAGGCTTTGATGGAATAAATATAGAAAGGTCCTATTTTCCTTAGTAAAGTGATCAAACAGCAAATTTAAAGGAATTAAAGAGGTAAGGAAGAGAAGGGGAATAGTAAATTTCTAGAAGCTGGCAAAGTTCTGGAAGGGTGATGAGGTCAACATCTTTGGATGAGTTCATGAAGTGCTGTGGATGGCAGGTTAGTGGCCCTGAGCAAGGAGGTGGCACTAGGTTAGTTAGCTCTTCACTTAGCATGGACACGATGGCCAAATGGATGTCTTTTGTGCTGTAAGTTCTGAGAGTCTGTGATTGGCATGGAGCAAAACCTCACCATAAACATTATGTTGCTGAAGTCTATCAGAGCAGCAAGTAGTCGATAGTGATGGAGAGTGATTAGAGGGCAAAATGAATGCACTGGAATGGAATCCTAACTATATTTAATTAAAGGGAAAACTTATGCTAGTGAGATCACATGGGAATGTATAAACGGCCATCAGGCAGAGACAATGTTTAAAGAGAAAGAGACAGTGACAACACAGGATTTGTAATCTAGTTGCAGACTGGAAGTAGGAATGCAGCCCCTTCATTGGGAGTTGTGTTCAGCTTTGTGCATTGTGTGCAGCCACTTCACAACTTGGTCAATTTTTAATGAAGCTTCCAACTGCCTTCTCGAACCCAATGGCTCAATATCGAATGGGGGCAGAGTGTTGGTCTGCTGACCCAGCCTGTATTGGTCCCTCAGATAACATCACTGAAGTGATATGACTGTCGAGTTGTATTCTTCCACTGCGGAGCATGGGACCTCCTGCACAAAGTCACTGCCAACCTTCCTGCCAGAGCCCCTTTGCTGCGTCCTGAGCAGTGACTGTGGCCGCAGAGATCTAACAGCTCATCTTGCCCATGTTGCTTGGCTGACTGTAAGCTTTTGTTTGGACTCTTCCCAACTTGATGGATGTGTTCCTTCTCAAAGGGACTTGCCAGTGGATAAAGTAATTTGCCAGGTTAGTGGCACGGGGGGCTGCTGCTTTGACAGTATAGAGAAGTCAGTTTGAAGCCATTGATTGCTGTTCAGATTGACGTTGTCCTTGGCTGCTGTGCGAGGGTTGTATGGTGCTACTTTAATCCCCTTTATTGCTTTCTTTTCTCTCCAGGTAGTTTGTGTATCCAGCTGAGTAGAGCTGGGAGCTTGTGAATGAATCTTTGCTCCATCTCCCCTCTATTGCAGGTCTTTCCAGGCAGAGATCTTGCTTTGAAGCAGGATGGGTCAGGTTCATACCCCTCTTTCCAGTCGAGCCCTCAGCTCATCTCTGGGTCTAGCTTTCATGTTGTGGGGAGTTAGTGCTAGTTTCCTCAGCTCTGCATCCATCCAGAATTTTTGGAATCGCTCAGGAATTTTGGAACTTTGAGAGGTCATTCAGTGGTACAGAGTACAGCCACTTTGTACACAGAGACTTGTACAGCCACTTTGTACGCAGAGACTTGTACAGCCGCTTTGTACGCAGAGACTTGTACAGCCGCTTTGTACGCAGACTTGTACAGCCACTTTGTACGCAGACTTGTACAGCCGCTTTGTACGCAGACTTGTACAGCCACTTTGTACGCAGACTTGTACAGCCGCTTTGTACGCAGAGACTTGTACAGCCGCTTTGTACGCAGAGACTTGTACAGCCACTTTGTACGCAGAGACTTGTACAGCCGCTTTGTACGCAGAGACTTGTACAGCCGCTTTGTACGCAGAGACTTGTACAGCCACTTTGTACGCAGAGACTTGTACAGCCGCTTTGTACGCAGAGACTTGTACAGCCGCTTTGTACGCAGAGACTTGTACAGCCGCTTTGTACGCAGAGGCTTGTACAGCCGCTTTGTACGCAGAGACTTGTACAGCCGCTTTGTACGCAGAGACTTGTACAGCCGCTTTGTACGCAGAGACTTGTACAGCCGCTTTGTACGCAGAGACTTGTACAGCCGCTTTGTACGCAGAGACTTGTACAGCCGCTTTGTACGCAGAGACTTGTACAGCCGCTTTGTACGCAGAGACTTGTACAGCCGCTTTGTACGCAGAGACTTGTACAGCCGCTTTGTACGCAGAGACTTGTACAGCCGCTTTGTACGCAGAGGCTTGTACAGCCACTTTGTACGCAGAGACTTGTACAGCCGCTTTGTACGCAGAGACTTGTACAGCCGCTTTGTACGCAGAGACTTGTACAGCCGCTTTGTACGCAGAGACTTGTACAGCCGCTTTGTACGCAGAGACTTGTACAGCCGCTTTGTACGCAGAGACTTGTACAGCCGCTTTGTACGCAGAGACTTGTACAGCCACTTTGTACACAGCAGCTAGCCTTTGCCGCTTTTAGACTAGTTTGGGCAGTTTTCTGGCTCCCTGGGTACAGGTACTTGCCTATCCCTTCTTCCTCAACCAAGGCTGCATCCTCTGAAGCCGGGGCGGGGGGGTGGTTTAGTGGTAACTGTGGTCTCAAAGACAGCTCCCACCCTCAGAAACCAGGATTCAATCCTGACTTTGGTGATTGCACGTGACTGCGTGGGTTTCCTTTGCCTGTTCCAATCTCCTCTCGTGTTCCAAAGACATGCAGGCTGGTCGGATAATTGTTTCTGTGAATTGCTCCTATTGTGTAGTTGAGTGGAATGAGGGGGAAGTAAAAACGTGATTTGAGTGGGATTGTGTGACTGGGTGGGTGATGGTCTGCACCGACACAGTGGGCTGAAGGGCCTGTTCCTGTGCTGTCTCTATGACTATAACGCTTTGCCTGAGCAGGGCTCTCTCCCATGTGGTTCCAGATCAGGGTAATTCTACTCGAACTCCCGTCGCTGGCTCCAGCCACAGGCCCTTTCGGTTTGAGCCTGTCTGTGGGGCGGTCGGGGGAAGGCATGGTATTGTTTCCTGCAGTTCAGTCCCAGCTGGCAAATCGAATCTGCATGATGCCCAGTTTTCGGGACCCGTCATGTTTAGCTATCTTCAGGCTCACAACGGGGGAATGCCGTTTAGTATCTAAACCTCCACCTCCTCTAGAGCAGTACAGGCGAAGGTCAGTCACAACCACATGTGGTGCCTTGCTTTGAGAATGAGGAGGTGCACACTCAGCGTCCTGGGGCAGGGCGTCATGAACCGACCGTCTGACAGCATGGGCGGAGAGCAGCGTGAACTCTGGGTTCAGTAGGGTTCAAAGGAAGGTGTTGTATGGTCTGACAGTTTTATATCTGCACCAGTGTGAGGCATAGTGAGCCCTTCAGCCGTGGTCTGTCCTGTGCCCACTGTCCATAGTTTTCTCTTCCTTGCGGAAACACAGGAGTCCCTTCGGACCATCAGCTCCGAGCAGAATCATTCCATCCGTCCTGTTCCTGTCCATCTGCTTCTCTCTGCTGCTTTTGCCACTTACCAGCACTGAGGGGTATTTTACAGGAAGCACTTAACCCACCTTTGGGAGGTGAGAAGGTACAGATCACCCAGGGTAACCCATGCAATTACTGGCAGTATTGATCAGGAGGTTAACTGTCAGTTTGTGGAGGGCTGGCATACTTCCCCGTGAGTGAGTCCAGACGAGATCTGCTCAACCTGTGAACGATGGTCACCAGTGGATGAACGGTAGCCCGAGTGTTCATTGCTAGGAACACTTGCATCTCCAAACTCATGGCACCTTTGTTGTGTAAACCACTGAGAGAGTTTCCGCAGGAGTTTCCATTCATGGAATCAGTCCAGCACCTGCATGAGCGACCCGGGATAATCTGAACCGTTGATTTTGCAAAGTACTTGTGATCCTGTTGCTACACTTAAGAGTGTTGCATTGTATAGGTCTTGTCTCCAGACACCGGGTCAGCACAAGTAAACAAAATTAAAAACATCTCTATTTGGTAGTTCATATGTGTAGGGACATTGCTTTATGAAATTTATATTCAGTACAGCCCTGCCTGCTCCGCGACCTTCCCAGTCTCCAGTGTTAGCGTCTCAGTGACCATGCTGACCAGAGAGAGAGTGAGCAGCGAACGTATCTAGTGTGAGTCATGTCTCCCCCACCCCCCACCCTCCCACTCGCCAAGCCCTGCTGTTGTTTCCAACGGTTGCTCCTGACTTCACTGACCCCATAAGAACACCAATGACTGTGAAATGCTTTAGGGTTTCCAGAAGATGCACAGTCCTCTCCGTGTCCGTACTACAAGGAAAGGGGAGACCCTGTTTGTATTGATGGTGCCACTCTCCACCCCCATCCCCACCGACATGGGGAGGTCAGGGTTAATCTGCGTTCTGTATAAATGTTTTCCCTGGCAGCAGCCAGAGGTTAACTTTATCCTGATTCTCCTGAAGCAGCTCATTCAGACTTTCCCAAAACCAGTGCTGAACATGAACTTCAAGCTCTGTTGATGTCAGCCATTGAGTTTTTGGTGCAAGTCCCTTTCAGCACCTGATATTATATTGCAGATGTGGGATCGTGTTTTGCAACGGGTGATTTGAGAGGGTGGTGCTCCCTGGAGCAGCTTGCTACATCAGCCTCAGATCACAGAGACTGAAACGGTCTGAAATGTTCCTGTTGCCCAGGGAGAGGGTTGGCTTTCCAGTGTAGTAGAAGGTGAGATTTCTCTAGTGCAATGAGTGGGCAGAAGTAAAGAGCCAACATTCGTTTAAAAGGAACATGCCCATAGTTGTGGACATCGGACTACTTCAGTCAGTGCCCTGCTTTTCAAGTTGCTGTTGTAGTCTGGGAAAGATGCAGTGAGCACAGTAAACTTCCACAGACAGGAATGTTGGAGACACAAGGGACTGCAGACTGGAATTTAGAGCAATGAAGTGCGGGAGGAACTCAGCAGGCCAGGCAGCATCAAGAGAGAGAAAGGGATGGTTGACCCTTCATCTGGACTGACCCCGCAATTTATCGGAAATGTGGGAACTGGCCAGGGCTGGAAACACTAGGCAGTGCCATGATTAGGTTCTTTTCAAATCTCCTCAGGTGGGTAAATGGGGGCCAACTTTAATGTTCCATCCGTGGGGCAGTGCTGTACTTCAAGTTCTCCAGTGTTTATGCTTGTGAACTTTAAACCCACACCCTCTGACTGGGAAGTGATGTAAATGCTACTGGTACCTTCTCTCCATGTCCCAAGCAGACATCCACTGTCAGGGACTGCCCTGACTTGTGACTCCTGCTCCTGGTACCCACTGTCAGGGACTGCCCTGACTTGTGACTCCTGCTCCTGGTACCCACTGTCAGGGACTGCCCTGACTCGTGTCTCCTGCTCCTGGTACCCACTGTCAGGGAATACCCTGACTTGTGACTCCTGCTCCTGGTACCCACTGTCAGGGACTGCCCTGACTTGTGTCTCCTGCTCCTGGTACCCACTGTCAGGGAATACCCTGACTCGTGTCTCCTGCTCCTGGTACCCACTGTCAGGGAATACCCTGACTCGTGTCTCCTGCTCCTGGTACCCACTGTCAGGGAATACCCTGACTCGTGTCTCCTGCTCCTGGTACCCACTGTCAGGGAATACCCTGACTCGTGTCTCCTGCTCCTGGTACCCACTGTCAGGGAATACCCTGACTCGTGTCTCCTGCTCCTGGTACCCACTGTCAGGGAATACCCTGACTCGTGTCTCCTGCTCCTGGTACCCACTGTCAGGGAATACCCTGACTCGTGTCTCCTGCTCCTGGTACCCACTGTCAGGGAATACCCTGACTCGTGTCTCCTGCTCCTGGTACCCACTGTCAGGGAATACCCTGACTCGTGTCTCCTGCTCCTGGTACCCACTGTCAGGGACTGCCCTGACTCGTGTCTCCTGCTCCTGGTACCCACTGTCAGGGACTGCCCTGACTCGTGTCTCCTGCTTCTGGTACCCATTGTCAGGGAATACCCTGTCTCGTGTCTCCTGCTCCTGGTACCCACTGTCAGGGAATACCCTGACTCGTGTCTCCTGCTCCTGGTACCCACTGTCAGGGACTGCCCTGACTCGTGTCTCCTGCTCCTGGTACCCACTGTCAGGGAATACCCTGACTCGTGTCTCCTGCTCCTGGTACCCACTGTCAGGGAATACCCTGACTCGTGTCTCCTGCTCCTGGTACCCACTGTCAGGGAATACCCTGACTTGTGACTCCTGCTCCTGGTACCCACTGTCAGGGACTGCCCTGACTTGTGTCTCCTGCTCCTGGTACCCACTGTCAGGGACTGCCCTGACTTGTGACTCCTGCTCCTGGTACCCACTGTCAGGGAATACCCTGACTTGTGTCTCCTGCTCCTGGTACCCACTGTCAGGGACTGCCCTGACTTGTCTCTCACACTCCTGTTGTCTAAGAGCTGACAGCACATTCTCACAGCTCAGAGTTAACTCTGCTGGAGTTCCATAGGGTCCCCCATAGAGCAGTATGGACAAGGGCACCATGCAGGATTAGTGTGTCGAAAGCAGGGGAAGGTGGTTAAGAAGTGATTCTAGATTTTTACCAGTGTTTGCTGTTTACAGGAGATATTCGGACCTGCTCATGGGCTCCATGGCTTCTGATGTCTAATCCTGTCCCTGCCTCCTCTCACTGGTTCTGGCCACTGTTGCCCTTGTGCGGGTTGACCATGATCTTAAACCTTGATGCAGGTGCCAGATGAGATCTGTTAGCCTTTGTGTCCCTCCACCCTCACCTCCCCTCCCCACTCCATTTGTCCATGCTCCAGTATCAAGCTGTACCAGGCACAGGCTAAACCCATGGAGATGACGAAAATGGAGCAGCTGAACCAATACCAGGAAATCTGCAGATGCTGGAAATTCAAACAACACACACAAAATACTGGTGGAACACAGCAGGCCAGGCAGCATCTATAGGGAGAAGCACTGTCGACGTTTTCGTCAGGACTAACCGACCAAGTGGTGCTGAAGGCGCTTGCTGTTGAATCCATGGCCTGTGGGTGGACTCTTTCCCCTCCTTCCCCTTCGTCACATGGACAAGACCACAGAGCAACCATGTGACAACTAATACCTTCAAACCTCGTAACTTGGCTTCACTGTTGAGCAGCGGGTCTAACCTGAGGTGGAGGTTGCTGCGGCTGGACAATGGAGCACAATGATACTCCTAGTCTCAGTCTTCGCAGAGGTGGCTGAGGGAGACCTGTTAGAGGAAACATTTTAGCTGAATTGTTAAATTCCCCCCCCCCCCCCAAACCAATGCAGAGGACTTAGTTACTGTATTCAAAGGGGAGCAGGGCAGTTGTAAGAAATAGGTAGAGGAATAGACACTTTGAGAATATTCCACCATCTATCAAGATCAATGCTCATCTACTTCAGCTCCACTTTCTTTTCCCACGTCCTCCTGCTGGCCTTCCTTAGTTTGGCATTGAATGTAGAAGCTGCAAGGTTATGAATAAGAAGCCACACTTGGAGAAATGTGTTCCATATTGGTCACCCTGTTATAGGAAGGAAGTGATTAAGCTGGAAAGAATACCAAAAAGATCTACAAGGACTTAAGGGACTGAGTCACAGGGAGAGGTCGGAGTGGCTGGGCCCTTACTCCGTGGGGCGTAGAGGAGTGAGGGCTGACCTCATGGGGGGTTTAGACAGACCGGGCCGTCTTTTTATGAGGTCAGAGAATTGAAAATCGTGGGCATAGTTTAAAGGGTGGAGGGTTTAGTAAGAACCTGAAAGTGCATTTTTTCATACAGTAGGTGGTAGGTGTATGGAACCAGCTGCTAGAGGCAGGTACATTAGGTATATTTAGCTATCTGGACAGGTATATGGATGACGTTTCAAGGGATATAGGACATGTTGGGGAATGAACTAGCTTGAATCTTGGTCAGCAAGGACACACACGTATGCTGAGTGACCTTTTTCCCAAGCAGTATAACTCGATGGCTCTTTCCCTTCCTTGATTACTTTTATCAGCCCTGAATAGCCTCAGTGGCTGAACACCCAAAGCCCTGTGGTCAGGGAGTTCTGAAGATTCACTGCTCTCTGAGTGAAGACGTTCCTTGTCATCTCAGTCCTGACCTGAGACCGTGACCCTGGTTCTGGTTCTGGTTCTGTATCCAACCAGGAGATGGAGGAGTATTCAACCTTACTCTTCTCTAACAAATATCACCCTTAAACACGTCAATCAAATACATGCCTTTACATCCATTTACATCTGTGGGAGCTAGTTATGTGTAAATAGTTTACAATAGTTACAGCACTTCAGAAAAGCTTGTTCCAGCATCCTCGTGTGGAACGTTCTGTACAAGTTATTTCTGCACCCTGTAAGTAGCTGCAGTGACGTCACATGTGATTGACTGAGGGGTTCAGAGGCAGCATGATCCAAACAGGCTAGCCTGTTCACATCATTTATCCAGGCATTGCCCAGATGTGGATTGGGCTAAGGGTTTGAGTGTGATTGGCAGTGTGGAGGTAACTTCAAAGCAGTCGGCCAGTTAGTGCTAGCACTGGGGCAATGCGAGACAGAATCTTTGGACACACAGGGAGATGGAGCTTTCACATCACATAATTCAACACACAATTGTTTAGTTATTTGAAAGCCAACTCCGAGAAGTAATTTATATCCTTTTTAAATCATTGCTGTCTTGAGCTGACAGTGCTGAAGATTGACCTGACCTCACAATTAGTCACTCACTCACAGGACTCTTCCTCACTTCACCATTGAGATTGCCTCAGTGCTGGAACTCTTGCTTAGTTTATTAAATAAGCTCCAGACTTTTATTTGCTCGTTGCATCACAGATTAATCTATGTAAGTTTGAGGGATTTTCATCTTTGAGCCAGTGAATGCCTCCTGTTTCTGGAGCATCCTGAACATTTTCAGGATGAATCTTAAACAAGTGTGCAAAAGGTGAGGAGATGAGGTTGTGTGGGCAAAAGGTGAGGAGATGAGGTTGTGTGGGCAAAAGGTGAGGAGATGAGGTTGTGTGGGCAAAAGGTGGGGAGATGAAGTTGTGTGGACAGAAGGTGGGGAGATGAGGTTGTGTGGGCAAAAGGTGAGGAGATGAGGTTGTGTGGGCAAAAGGTGAGGAGATGAGGTTGTGTGGGCAAAAGGTGAGGAGATGAGGTTGTGTGTGCAAAAGTTGAGGAGATGAGGTTGTGTGTGCAAAAGGTGAGGAGATGAGGTTGTGTGGACAGAAGGTGAGGAGATGAGGTTGTGTGGACAGAAGGTGAGGAGATGAGGTTGTGTGGACAGAAGGTGAGGAGATGAGGTTGTGTTGGCAAAAGGTGAGGAGATGAGGTTGTGTGGGCAAAAGGTGAGGAGATGAGGTTGTGTGGGCAAAAGGTGAGGAGATGAGGTTGTGTGGGCAAAAGGTGAGGAGATGAGGTTGTGTGGACAGAAGGTGAGGAGATGAGGTTGTGTGGACAAAAGGTGAGGAGATGAGGTTGTGTGTGCAAAAGGTGAGGAGATGAGGTTGTGTGTGCAAAAGGTGAGGAGATGAGGTTGTGTGGGCAAAAGGTGAGGAGATGAGGTTGTGTGGGCAAAAGGTGAGGAGATGAGGTTGTGTGGACAGAAGGTGAGGAGATGAGGTTGTGTGTGCAAAAGGTGAGGAGATGAGGTTGTGTGGGCAAAAGGTGAGGAGATGAGGTTGTGTGGGCAAAAGGTGAGGAGATGAGGTTGTGTGGGCAAAAGGTGAGGAGATGAGGTTGTGTGGACAGAAGGTGAGGAGATGAGGTTGTGTGGACAGAAGGTGAGGAGATGAGGTTGTGTGGGCAAAAGGTGAGGAGATGAGGTTGTGTGGGCAAAAGGTGAGGAGATGAGGTTGTGTGTGCAAAAGGTGGGGAGATGAGGTTGTGTGGGCAAAAGGTGAGGAGATGAGGTTGTGTGGACAGAAGGTGAGGAGATGAGGTTGTGTGGGCAAAAGGTGAGGAGATGAGGTTGTGTGGACAGAAGGTGAGGAGATGAGGTTGTGTGGGCAAAAGGTGAGGAGATGAGGTTGTGTGGACAGAAGGTGAGGAGATGAGGTTGTGTGGGCAAAAGGTGAGGAGATGAGGTTGTGTGTGCAAAAGGTGAGGAGATGAGGTTGTGTGTGCAAAAGGTGAGGAGATGAGGTTGTGTGGGCAAAAGGTGAGGAGATGAGGTTGTGTGGGCAAAAGGTGAGGAGATGAGGTTGTGTGGGCAAAAGGTGAGGAGATGAGGTTGTGTGGACAGAAGGTGAGGAGATGAGGTTGTGTGGACAGAAGGTGAGGAGATGAGGTTGTGTGTGCAAAAGTTGGGGAGATGAGGTTGTGTGTGCAAAAGGTGAGGAGATGAGGTTGTGTGTGCAAATGGTGAGGAAATGAGGTTGTGTGGACAGAAGGTGAGGAGATGAGGTTGTGTGGGCAAAAGGTGAGGAGATGAGGTTGTGTGTGCAAAAGGTGAGGAGATGAGGTTGTGTGGTTGCAGGACTAGGTTCTCAGAAGAACACCAACTATAAGTATGACAGGAAGGCTGTTCAGATGTGTGAGCACATTCCCACCAAAGATGGGCTGGGATTGTACAGACTGAGTAGTGAAGGAGGGATCTGTAACACCCTGGGAGCAGCTGGGGACTGCTGGACCTGGCAGGGTGGAGAATGGAGAGGAGCAAAACTGGGACAGGGCATTGTCGTGGTAAAATGATTCGATCAAGGTTTGGATTGTGTTGGCCAGGAATCACCTTTTGCACTTTGTTACCCCATACCAAATGCAGGAAGGGCCTGTCTATCTGTCACTCTGCACGCTGGACTCCATCATCTGTGTGGCAGCTGGGATCATACAGTGTTGCCATAGACCAGAGAGCACAGAAACAGGCCCTTGGGTATAACTCAACCATGTTGACCAAATTGCCTCCCTGAGCTAGTCCCATTTGTCCATATCCCTCTTCACCTTTCCCACATACCCGTCCAAATGTCTTTACAATATTGTCAATGGCAACTCGTTCCTTATACACACCATCCTCTGCATTGGGGAAATGTGCCCCTCACATCAGGTTTAAATGTTTCACCTCTTGCTTTAAGCCTACACCCTCTAGTCTTAGATTCCCTTACCCTGGAAAAAAGAATGTGACCATTCACATTATCCACACCCCTCATGTTTTTTTAGGTCTCCCCCTCGACTTCCTACACTCATGGGGAAAAGCCCCAACCTCTCCTCATAACTCAAGCCTTTCGCTTTGGTTCTCTTGTGAATTTTTTTCTTCTCCCTTTCAACTTTGTGACATCTTTCCAGTAGGTCTAAGACCAGAACTGCACACAATACTCCAAATGTGACCTTGGAGTTACTCACTTATGCAGTTATACCAATATAACTTCCAGATATCGATTAACACTGAATCGCAGAGCCCAGACCAGGACGTAAGAATCTTCATGATTAAGTTAGGGGATGCACTGTGCTCAAGCTGTTGTCTGCATACAGCTCAGTGCAGGATGTGACACCGGTTGTATGTCTGGAAGCAGCTGCTGGAAAGTTTGTGATGACTCTCTTGCACTGGTTGTTGGCCGTAGCTGTTGTGGTGATGGCACTGACCACTGAATCTTCCTCCGGCAGTGAGGCTGATGATTTTGCACTGAATTTCTGAAGGTGAAGAATCTTCCCTGCTGGGTATTAAGCTGAAGAGTGTAGCGATGGTCTCTGATTGGACTGGAACATTAAATTCGCCAAGTTATACTGGTACCAAAATATTAAAATCATTAAACATTTTAACCCTTCCAGAACCTGCAAGGTCTCATTTAGAATCATATTCTACGGAAACATTTGCTCTAATCTTACACTAACCCAATTTATTATTTCCCTCACCTCCTCAGATTCCATCACTTACCTACACCAGCGATAATTTACAGCAGCCATTTAATCTTCCTACCTTTGTATCATTAGGATGTGGAGCACCCAGAGGTAATCCACATGGTCACAGGGGGAATGTGTGAACACTAGACAGGCAGTGCCCGAAGTCCAGGTGAAAGCCAGGATGCAGAGTTGTGAGGCAGTGACTGTACTACTGACACCACTGTGCTTGGCAATGAGATACAGCCCTTTGCCTGCAGACACACAGGCAAGGAAGCCCTCTTCTGCTGGGAAAGAAGGCTTATCTGTACTGGCCTTTGTTAGTCAGAATATGCAGCATAGATAGAGTGGACAGCCAGCACCTATTTCCCTGGGGTGGTCATGGCTAGTATGAGAGGGCATGCTTGTAAGGTGTTTGGAGGATGTCAGGTAAGTTCTTTTTTCACTGTGGTAAATGCATGAATGTACTGTTGGGGGTGGTAGGAGAGGCAGGTTCTTTATGGAGATTTCAGAGACTCTTAGATACATGGATAAAAGAAAAATGGGGACCTACGTGAGAGGGAAGGGTTAGACAGATTTTGGAGTAGGTTAAAGGATCGGCACAACATTATGGGATAAAGGGCCTGTATTGTATTGTATTGTACTGTTCCGTGTCTACGGTAAACACGGCCCACTTGACGGTCACTTCCACTGTTGGCCGGTTACATTGAAAAGAATGAATTAACTTGCATTGATTTAACATTTTTTTGTGGATAAATATGACAACTCTTATTCAACAAAATTGTGATATCAATCAGATAATCTGTTTCCATGATGTTGGTTGGAAAAGGGCAGCGGGAGGAATTTCTGTTCTTTCTGCAATATTCTGGAATCTTCTGCCTTCCTCCATCCTGATGATGGAGCCTCAGATTAGTACTGAGCTTAAAAAAAGGTCCAGACTAAGACAATATGTTCCACAAACTGGGCAGCAGATGTAGTCCCCCACAGGAAGCACATCCCAGAATTTGTCACTGGACCCATGGTCTGCAAGTGAAAGTTGATTCCAGGGGTGTTCAAACCATCCTTCAAACTTCCCATTTAATCAGGTTTCATTGCAACATCCTGAGGAAATTCAACAGATACAGAGTGCGAGGTGAGGTTAGGGCACACCGTGTGTCCTGTTTCGTGGGAAGGGCGTGCTTTGCGTGTACCTAACAGAAAGCCGGCTCTAACACAAGGTGGCTTTCTGCTGCTCTGCTACCAGCCAGACTCCGCAATCCTTGTGGAGCAGTCTCTGCAAAATCGCGGTGGGGAAGGGAAGAACTGGGAAACAGTACTTTCTGCCTAGCCCTGGACAGGTGTGTGTCAAGGTACAGAGGCTGAGTGAATCCCGTATCCCATATTCTCAAGTCTGTCTGAAAGTAAGTTAGGGTAACACTCTCAGCCTGTTGTGAGTTAGGCATACCGCACCCATTCGATGTGGTTATCAGAATGGGAACTGGATGCTCTGTATTGTAATGAAACATTCACTTTCCAGTGGGTGAGGATCATCGACCCACATGCCACTGTCTGATTCCATTCTGGTAAGGTTGCTGCTTTGAAGTGATTCCTAAACGATAATCCCTCTGTTTTATCTCTCAAAGCTTGTTGCTGCACTGATTTTTACCGAGCAAAGACAATAGTAATAATTATGGTTGCCTTGTATCGTGTAGGATTCTGCCTGTGCTCTCAGCCTGGTCGTTAGTGTGATGGTGTGGCCTCTTTGCTGGATCACAGCCTTCTCCATAGTCACTTGGAAACTTTTAGGGATAATTTGACTCTGATCTGAATGTCAGTAAAAAGTTAATTGATTCTGCAAATGACATATTGATTAGAGATCCATCTTGTATAATGAGCCAAGCAATGGGCAAGTCAGGTTGACAAAGCAGTGATGAGTGGAGTGGATTAAAATGCCTCTTCCATTTACTACTGATGGATTCGAAATCTCCAGGAGTAATTCGTGCAGTAGCTGCACTCAGGGTCTTGTAGTTGAGGTCATTTTGTAAACTAATTTTGCGTAATCCTGATCATTAATGCTCAGATAGAGGTTTCCTTGCCACTGTTGAGATGAGGCATTAGATGTCAGTAAATATGGAGGGCTGGAATCTTCAGTTGCCGACAATGACTGCTCAGCTCCAGGCCCACAGAGTTGATTTACAATGTGCCAGCGAGGAGCTGACTACCATCACACTGCATGGAAATGAGGGTAAGGGCAGCACCACCTGTACTTCCCCATCAGGTCACACACCATCCTGACTTGTCAGTATATGATTGATCCTTCATTGTCACAGGGTCTAAATCCACCCAATCTTCCTGGGAGTTCCTGCACAGACTCCAGGTTTTTGTTAACTACGTTACCCTGTCACCAGGGAATGGGCCTCAAATCCCCACCGTGAGTGTTGGATCTGTGAGTGACCCACCACTGGTTCTGTTCAACCTCGGCAAGGAGGGAAGTGGCACCAGGCGACCTGGCACAGTCGGGCCATTCAGCACACCAGTCTGCTCTGCCATTCATTCAGGGCTGATTCTTGAGCCTTCTCCCTTTAACTGTTAACTCCTTAACAATCTCTACCTTAAATAGACAGACATGCTTTATTGGTCCCGAGGGAAATTGGGTTTCATTACAGCCGCACCAACCAAGAATAGTGTAGAAATATAGCAATATAAAACCATAAATAATTAAATAATACTAAGTTAATCATGCCAAGTGGAAATAAGTCCAGGACCAGCCTATTGGCTCAGGGTGTCTGACACTCCGAGGGAGGAGTTGTAAAGTGTGATGGCCACAGGTAGGAATGACTTCCTCAGTGATACATCTCGGTAGAATGAGTCTCTGGCTGAATGTACTCCTGTGCCTAACCAGTACATTATGGAGTGGATGGGAGTCATTGTCCAAGATGGCAGCAACTTGGACAGTAGTAGCAATAGTGACTTTGCTACTACTTTTAAAGGGACTTTCAAAAATAGTCAGAGGTTGAATTTATCTTCCAAAGCTATCAGGAATCCAGAGAAGGTGTGAAAGAGAGACCTCTACGCTCACTCAGAAAGCCCCTTCACAATGACCCTTTTCACTAGCTGGAACTCATGACACAGAGCTCTGATCAACATCTCATGAACAAAGTCAAGACTGGACATTGCATGAACCAGAACGCATGGAGTAGAGGTGCCCCTCCCACTGCCCCATTTGTCAGGCTCGCCCCAGTCAAATATGGCACTGGGCAAAGTGCCCAAATATTTGCCAAACACTGTACTTCCCCTCCTGATGATTCCCAACCCTGGAGGTTCCTCTCGGTGTGATCACGCCTCCTGAAGGTTCCTCTCGGTGTGATCACGCCTCCTGATGGTTCCCCTCGGTGTGATCACGCCTCCTGATGGTTCCTCTGGGTGTGATCACGCCTCCTGATGGTTCCTCTGGGTGTGATCACGCCTCCTGATGGTTCCTCTCGGTGTGATCACGCCTCCTGATGGTTCCCCTCGGTGTGATCACGCCTCCTGATGGTTCCTCTCGGTGTGATCACGCCTCCTGATGGTTCCCCTCGGTGTGATCACGCCTCCTGATGGTTCCTCTCGGTGTGATCACGCCTCCTGATGGTTCCTCTCGGTGTGATCACGCCTCCTGATGGTTCCCCTCGGTGTGATCACGCCTCCTGATGGTTCCTCTCGGTGTGATCACGCCTCCTGATGGTTCCCCTCGGTGTGATCACGCCTCCTGATGGTTCCTCTCGGTGTGATCACGCCTCCTGATGGTTCCTCTCGGTGTGATCACGCCTCCTGATGGTTCCTCTCGGTGTGATCACGCCTCCTGAAGGTTCCCCTCGGTGTGATCACGCCTCCTGATGGTTCCTCTCGGTGTGATCACGCCTCCTGCTGGTTCCCCTCGGTGTGATCACGCCTCCTGCTGGTTCCCCTCGGTGTGATCATGCCTCCTGAAGGTTCCCCTGGGTGTGATCACGCCTCCTGAAGGTTCCTCTGGGTGTGTTCACACCTCCTGATGGTTCCTCTGGGTGTGTTCACGCCTCCTGATGGTTCCTTCTAGGTGTGATTACACCTCCTGGCCCAGACGTGCACCTCAGCCACCACAGTACTTAACAATTTTAGAGACAAAACCATATTTCCTCTCCTCCTGAATTGTTCTGTCTTTCTCCAGGGTAATCCTGAAGGCGTGGTAATGATTTACCCCTGCTTTTGTCAGCTCTACCTATCAGAAACTGGCATCATGCGTGGGGGAGTAGCTGTGGTGCTTAACCACATAGAAAATGTCCAGTAGTTCACTGTCTTCAAGTCCAAGGAATCCTTAATCGCTTTAAGTCACTCTTTTGTCTGAGCTAAAAGCAAAGTTTCCTGTTCTTCTGCCAGTTTTATCCCTCCTCTTCCCTTTAATTGTTACAGAAGCATTGATCACTGCCTATATAATCCCAGACACTACACGTCGTGAGACTGGGTGTGACTGAGTGACCTGTGATGTAGCAGGCCTCCAGCCCCTGTGTACTGTCAAGCCAGAGCTCACCCTGTCTTTGCAGGGTCCGTGTACGAGTTAGTAGGAAGGTCAGATATACTGGTCAAAATAGCCATGCATTCTGCACAGCCTCACTCACCATTCATTCAGGTGAATGAGCTAATGGTTAAACAGAATGAGAATCGTGTCCACAGGGCACAACGCACTTCCTCAGGTTTGCTCAGTCATTCATCTTTTGCTATTTCTGCTCTAGCACAATGTACCAGAAGACACATTGTTTGGGAATCCTGATAGCTCAGCATCTGGCTTTCTAAACTCACTGGGGCCCTGTTTTCTGTGTTGCCTGTAAGTTCACTAGGGCCTCATTCCCACCATTCCATAATCTACCAGGGTTTCTTTTCCCATGCTCCTTTTAAACTCACCAGGTTCTGATTTCCTGTATACTGGGACCTAATTTCTCACACTCCATTTAAGCTGAGCAGTCCCTTTTCCTCCTATTCTGGGACCCGTCAATAGTACTCTGTTTCGACTCATTGGGTTTTGATTTCTGACTTCCCTATAAGTTTCAAAGGAAGTTTGTCATCAGTACAGTGTAACATCTTAATAAAAGGTCATTTAAAAATGAGATGCTTTATGATCCAATAATTTGAAAAACGTAGCAGTCCAACACTGCCAATGGCCCATGAGAACATCTTAGGTTGCAAGGGCACATCAAGCTTCTATACTCAATACTCAGATTTGCATCTGCACAATGTCTTTCATGGTTGTGGTATTCCACACTCACTGAAGCACTGTTGAGCAGAGTTACTGTAGCAACGTAGCCAACATCTTAATAACAAAGCAACACCCATAAAATGCTGGAGGAGCTCAGTAGATCAGGCAGCATCTGTGGAAATAGAGAGTCAAAGTTTTGGGTTGAAACCCTTCTTCAGGACTGGAAAGGAAAGGGGAAAGACACCAGAACAAAAAGGTGGGGGGAAAGGAAGGAGGATGGCTGGAGGGTGACAGGTGAAGCCAGGTGGGTAGGAAAAGTCGAGGACTGGAGAGAAAGAAATCTGATAGGGGAAGAGAGTGGGCCATAGGAGAAAGGGAAGGAGCATGTGATGGGGAAGTGAGGAAAAAGTAAGAGGTCAGAGTGGGAATAGAGGAAGAGGGAGGGAAACTTTTTTTTAACTGGAAGGAGAAGTCGCTATTCATGCCATCAGGTTGGAGAATACAAGGTGTTGCTCCTCCACCCTGAGGGAGTCTTCATCTTGGCACTAGAGGCGGCCATGGGCCGACACGTCAGAATGGAAATGGGAATTAAAATGTTTGCCTACCAGCAAGTTCCGCTTTTGGTGGGTAGACCAGAGGTGATAGACGAAGCAGTCTCACCGATGTAGAGGAGTCTGCATTGGGAGCACCAGACACAATGGACGGCCCTAGCAGGTTCCCAGGCGAAGTGCTGCTGCACCTGTAAGGACTGTTTGGAACCCTGAATGGAGGTGAGAGTGAGGACACTGAATGGATGTGAGGGAGGAGGTGAAGGAGCAAATGTAGCACTTTGGCCACTTACAGGAATAAGTGCCGGGAGGAATTAATGCCCCGTGTGACGATGAGGCTATCCTCAGGGTGGTGGAGGAGCACCATATATTTTGTCTGGGTAGCCTCCAACCAGATGGATGAATATCAATTTCTCTTTCCAGTTTAAAAAAAAAAATCACTCCCCTCTTCTATTCCCCGCTCTGACCTCTTGCCTCATCTCACCTGCCTATTACCTCCAGTTCTTTACCTTTTCTACCCATCTGGCTTCATCTATCACCTTCTTGCTGTCCTCCTCCTCCTCCCCCACTTTTTATTCCGGAATCTTCTCCCTTTCTTTCCCCCTTCCTGTTCAGTCCTGAAGAACGGTCTTGGCCCAATACGTCATTTCCATAGATGCTGCCTGATCTGCTGAGTTCCTCCAGCATTTAGTGTGTGTTGCTCTGGATTTCCAGCAACTGCAGAATTTGCTGTGTTTATACTAACAAGAAGCCAGCTCAAATTATGATGAGATGCTCACTCTCTCTGACGGTGGCTGAGGAGTAAGCAATACACATTCATGTGTTTCCATCCACCCCAGCGATGACCTGGTCCTTCTATCCCGCAGAGAGCATGTAGCCTCTGGTTTATTCTCTGTGAGGACACAGCACTCCCTCAGTAGTGTGAAGGTGAGGGAATGGATCTCAGGGCCAGTGTCTCCCCGAAACCCCTGCAAGTGAGGGGGATGGAAGAAAGTCACTGACTTTCAGCAGAAGGGATCTGTGAGGTTGAGTCTCCAATCTCCCCCACGCCATGGATACTAACTGGGTGCAGGTACTTCCTCTGCATGCCTTGTTCCCACTGCGTGCTGAGGGAGGTTGGTTTCCTTGCTGCCAGGATTTTGGGTACATGTGATGGATCACCCTTTCTGCTCCCTTCCCACTGCCAGCTCCTGACTGTCTCAGGGAAATAAGAGGGCAACGTAGACAGCCCATGCCTCAAAAGTAACCCTAGCTCCAGCAGATGGCCTGCAACCTCTCTGTGACCGCTCCTGCCACGCGCTGAGAGCCTCTTACTGGTCTAGTTCGTGTTTCCCTTGTGGGCTGTTCCCAGCACATCCTTGGTAGTCAACACAAGCAATGTATGTGTCGATGTAGATGTGAAAACTGTATCTGATTCTGAATCCCTATGTTGCCCTTACTGACTGCTCCCAACCTTCCTTTCCCACGCTTGTGCCCCGAGCCCGATGTACCAGGGCTTGTCTCTGCAAAGGTTCTCTCCAACTCAGCAACAATGACAGGTAACAGTTGTCCACACTCCCCCAACAACGCCTTGCCAGGAAATGTTATCCAGTCTTTGCAAGGATTCTGTCTTCCTGAATTATTAACGTTCTGAAGATTTTCCTGGCTGCTGAGGTTGTTGTGACAAATGAGGTACAAGTCAGGCGGGTCCGGCCGGGCTGAGCAGGGAAAGCAGCAGTGTTTCCTGTTTATTATGACATAGCAAAGCAAATATTTTTGGCTTTTCATGGATAAGTAACAAGGAATATTTAAGTTGTCTCTGTTACCGTGCGGTGCTCTGTGAGAGTAATAAGCTCTTAAAAGAAAGACCAACATGAGTGGGGTCTTCCCGAAGCCAGGCACCTCCTGCTTACCCGGAGATGTGTGCATGATAAACACTGAGGACCGTGTCTACCTTCACCTGATAATCCTATCTCTGCCTCTGTTAGGGACTGAATGACCAGAGGAGAGTAGAGTTTAATACCATCTGTTGGACCCTGTGCTTTAGCTGAAAGCTGAGTGTATTCACACCACACTGCGTCCTACCGTCTGGGGAACAGTGTCCAGTTCTGCACGTCACAGCTGGTGGGGTTGGAAAGAAAGGATTTACTGGAGTACCTCCAGGGACGAGGGGTCACAGTTGCTGGAGCTATTCCCTTCACAGCACAAACAGAGAGAGAGAGAGCAGCCTTTGAAATAGCGCATAGTGCTGACAAGAGGAAATAAAGACTTGGCTGCAGTGTGGATGAAGAATGAGTGCAGATTTACTATGGATACTGGAAACATTCAGCAGCTCAGGCAACAACTAGGGGAGGAGAGACAGAGCTAACGTCTCAGGTTGAAGACCCTTGGACAGAACTGCCTCAAGGTGAAAGGTTTCAAAGTGAAATGTTGGCTCTATTTCCCACTGGTGCAGCCTGACCTCCTGAATTCTTTAAAAAAAACTGCAGGCCTGTGGGATGGAGTGGAGAGTGGGGTCAACTGGGACATCTTTCTAAGGAATCACTGCACACCTGAGGGGCGAAATAGCCTTCAGGGCTGTGCTGCCCTTCGACCCTGTGAAGGCAGCCTGACTGGTGTCTCTGTATTGGAACATAGAACAGCACAGAGCAGGCCCTTCGGCCCTCACTGTTGTGTTGACTCTTTAACCTAGCCCAAGGTCAATCCTGTGCATCCCTCGATTTTGTTTTCATAGAAAGCACATTTCACCCATGAATCTGTCTAAGAATCTTTTAAATTTCCTTAATGTTTCTGATTCTACCACTACCCCTACACTGTATTTAAAATTTCCTTAATGTTGTTTACTTGGAGTACAGTGCTCAGTTCTGGTCACCTCACTACAGGAAGGATGTGGAAGCCATAGAAAGGGTGCAGAGGAGATTTACAAGGATGTTGCCTGGATTAGGGAGCATGATTTATGAGAATAGGTTGAGTGAACTCGGCCTTTTCTCCTTAGATTGACGGAGGATGAGAGGTGACCTGATAGAGGTGTATAAGATGATGAGATGCATTGATCATGTGGATAGTCAGAGGCTTTTTCCCAGGGCTGAAATGGCTAACACAAGAGGGCACAGTTTTAAGGTGATTAGAAGTAGGTACAGAGGAGATGTCAGGGGTAAGTTTTTTACTCAGAGTGGTGAGTGCGTGGAATGGGCTGCTGGTGACGGTGGTGGAGGCGGATACGATAGGGTCTTTTAAGAGGATCCAGGATAGGTACATGGAGCTTAGAAAAATAGAGGGCTATGGGTAATCGTAGGTAATTTCCGAAGTAAGTACATATTCAGCACAGCATTGTAGGCCAAAGGGCCTGTATTGTGCTGTAGGTTTTCTATGTTTCTGATTCTAATACTACCCCCACTCTGTCTAAAATTTCCTTAATGTTCCTGATTCTATCTCTAGCCCCACTCAGTGTTTTAAAAAAAAACTACCTCTGACACATCCCTATGTCTTTCTCCAATCATCTTTAAATTTCCACCCTGGGAAAAAGGCACTGGTTGTCCACTCTATCTCTGTCTCTCTTATACAGCTCTGTCACGTTGCCTCTCATCCTCTGACCTCCAAAGAAGAAAGTCTGAACTTGCACAACCTTTGCTCAGAAAATAAAGGAGCAGAATTAGGCCATTTATTCTATCAAGTCTGCTCTTGCCATTTAATCATGGCTGATCTATTTACCCTCTCATCCCATTCTCCTGCCTTCTCACTGTAACCTTTAACATCCTTACTCATTAACAACCTTGAGCCAACTGCCCTCAAATGGTCCTCGACTTCAGGAGAAATGAAGATCATTGGCATACAGGTCTGGTGACCAAGAGGTCCAGGTACGATCTCTGGAAAGCCGTCTTGTATGCAAAGTGGCAATCCATGACCAAACTTGCATCACTGAGAAATGTTCGACAGATCTGGCAGGCCTTGAATGCTATCACCTCTTACCAAGCGACATGGGTGGCACTGAAGCTTCACTGCCAGAGGAACTCTATGCCTCCTGTGCTTGCTTTGATTGATTTAAAAAAAAAGACATTTTCATAAACTCCCACAGGGCCTGCTTTTGGCCCCCGAGGCCGTTGTGAGAGCATCCTTCAGGAAGGTGAACCGGTGGAAAGCTCCTGGCCCAGACTGTGTACTGAAGACATGTGTTAATAGACTGGCTGGCGTGTTCACTGACATCTTTAACCTCTCGCTTCAGTAGTCTGAGGTATCCATATGCTTCAAACAGTTTTCAATTATGCCAGTGCCCAAGAAGAATGTGCAAACCTTCTGTAGCACTGTGTTGAAGTAATTTGAGAGGTTGGTGATGAAACATATCAACTCCTGCTTGAGAAGTGACTTGGATCCATTCCAATTTGCCAACCGTCACAACAGGTCAACAACAGATGCCATTTCATTGGCTCTTCATTCAACACTGGAAATCTGAACAGTGAAGATCTGAACAGGAATTTCTTCATTGACTACAGCTCATCATTCAACACTGATCATCCAACTCAGAACCCTGTACCTGCTTTCTCTCCATACCCCCTGATCCCTTTAGCCACAAGGGCCATATCTAACTTCCTCTTAAATATAGCCAATGAACCGGCCTCAACTGTTTCCTGTGGCAGAGAATTCCATAGATTCACCACTCTCTGTGTGAAGAAGTTTTCCCTCATCTCGGTCCTAAAAGGCTTCCCCTTTATCCTTAAACTGTGACCCCTCGTTCTGGACTTCCCCAACATTGGAAACAATCTTCCTGCATCTAGCCTGTCCAATCCCTTTAGAATTTTATACGTTTCAATAAGATCCCCCCTCAATCATCTAAATTCCAGTGAGTATAAGCCTAGTCGATCCAGTCTTTCTTCATATGTAAGTCCTGCCATCCGAGGAATCAATCTGGTGAACCTTCTCTGTACTCCCTCTATGGCAAGAATGTCTTTCCTCAGATTAGGGGACCAAAACTGCACACAATACTCTAGGTGCGGTCTCACCAAGGCCTTGTACAACTGCAGTAGAACCTCCCTGCTCCTATACTCAAATCCTTTTGCTATGAGTGCCAACATACCATTTGCCTTTTTCACCGCCTGCTGTACCTGCATGCTCACCTTCAGTGACTGGTGTACAATGACACCTAGGTCTCGTTGCACCTCCCCTTTTCCTAATCGGCCACTGTTCAGATAATAATCTGTTTTCCTGTTCTTGCAACCAAAGTGGATAACCTCACATTTATCCACATTAAATTGCATCTGCCATGAATTTGCCCACTCGCCTAACCTATCCAAGTCACCCTGCATCCTCTTAGCATCCTCCTCACAGCTAACACCGCCGCCCAGCTTCGTGTCATCCGCAAACTTGGAGATGCTGCATTTAATTCCCTCGTCTAAATCATTAATATATATTGTAAACAACTGGGGTCCCAGCACTGAGCCTTGCGGTACCCCACTAGTCACTGCCTGCCATTCTGAAAAGGTCCCATTTACTCCCACTCTTTGCTTCCTGTCTGCCAACCAATTCTCTATCCACATCAATACCATACGCCCAATACCATGTGCTTTAAGTTTGCACACTTATCTCCTGTGTGGGACCTTGTCAAAAGCCTTTTGAAAATCTAAATATACCACATCCACTGGCTTTCCCCTATCCACTCTACTAGTTACACCTTCAAAAAATTCCATAAGATTCGTCAGACATGATTTTCCTTTTACAAATCCATGCTGACTTTGTCCGATGATTTCACCTCTTTCCAAATGTGCTGTTATCACATCTTTGATAACTGACTCTAGCATTTTCCCCACCACCGATGTCAGACTAACTGGTCTATAATTCCCCAGTTTTTCTCTCCCTCCTTTTTTAAAAAGTGGGGTTACATTAGCCACCCTCCAATCCTCAGGAACTAATCCAGAATCTAAGGAGTTTTGAAAAATTATCACTAATGCATCCACTATTTCTTGGGCTACTTCCTTAAGCACTCTGGGATGCAGACCATCTGGCCCTGGGGATTTATCTGCCTTTAATCCCTTCAATTTACCTAACACCACTTCCCTACTAACATGTATTTCCCTCAGTTCCTCCTTCTCACTAGACCCTCAGTCCCTTACTATTTCCAGAAGATTATTTATGTCCTCCTTAGTGAAGACAGAACCAAAGTAGTTATTCAATTGGTCTGCCATGTCCTTGTTCCCTATGATCAATTCACCTGTTTCTGACTGTAAAGGACCTACATTTGTCTTGACCAATCTTTTTCTTTTCACATATCTATAAAAGCTTTTACAGTCAGTTTTTATGTTCCCTGCCAGCTTTCTCTCATAATCTTTTTTCCCTTTCCTAATTAAGCCCTTTGTCCTCCTCTGCTGGTCTCTGAATTTCTCTCAGTCCTCAGGTGTGCTGCTTTTTCTGGCTAATTTATATGTTTCTTCTTTGGACTTGATACTATCCCTAATTTCCCTTGTCAGCCACGGGTGCACTACCTTCCCTGGTTTATTCTTTTGCCAAACTGGGATGAACAATTGTTGTAGTTCATCCATCCGATCTTTAAATGCTTGCCATGGCATATCCACCGTCAGCCCTTTAATTATCATTTGCCAGTCTATCTTAGCTAATTCACATCTCATACCTTCAAAATTACCCTTCTTTAAGTTCAGAACCTTTGTTTCTGAATTAACTATGTCACTCTCCATCTTAATGAAGAATTCCACAATATTATGGTCACTCTTACCCAAGGGGCCTCGCACAACAAGATTGCTAAGTAACCCTTCCTCATTGCTCAGTACCCAATCTAGAATGGCCTGCTCTCTAGTTGGTTCCTTGACATGTTGGTTCAGAAAACCATCCCACATACATTCCAAGAAATCCTCTTCCTCAGCACCCTTACCAATTTGGTTCACCCAATCTATATGTAGATTGAAGTCACCCATTATAACTACTGTTCCTTTATTGCACGCATTTCTAATTTCCTGTTTAATGCCATCCCCAACCTCACTACTACTGTTAGGTGGCCTGTACACAACTCCCACCTGCGTTTTCTGCCCCTTAGTGTTATGCAGCTCTACCCATATCGATTCCACATCCTCCAGGCTAATGTCCTTCCTTTCTATTGCATTAATCTCCTCTCTAACCAGCAATGCTACCCCACCTCCTTTTCTTTCCTGTCTATCCCTCCTGAATATTGAATATCCCTGGATGTTGAGCTCCCATCCTTGGTCACCCTGGAGCCATGTCTCTGTGATCCCAACTATATCATATTCATTAATTACTATCTGCACATTCAATTCATCCACCTTGTTACGAATGCTCCTCGCATTGACACACAAAGCCTTCAGGCTTGTTTTTACAACATTCTTAGCCCTTATACAATTATGTTGAAAAGTGGCCCTTTTTGCTTTTTGCCCTGGATTTGCCTGCCTGCCCTTTTTACTTTTCACCTTACTACTTTTTGCTTCTACCCTCATTTTACACCCCTCTGTCTCTCTGCACTTGTTCCCATCCCCCTGCCACATTAGTTTAAAGCCTCCTGAACAGCAGTAACAAACGCTCCCCCCTAGGACATTGGTTCCAGTCCAGCCCAGGTGCAGACCGTCCTGTTTATACCGGTCCCACCTCCCCCAGAACTGGTTCCAATGCCCCAGAAATTTGAATCCCTCCCCCTTGCTCCATTTTTCAAGCCACGTATTCATCTGAAATATCCTCCTATTTCTACTCTGACTAGCAAGAGGCACTGGTAGTAATCCAGAGATTATTACCTTTGTGGTCCTACTTTTTAGTTTATCTCCTAACTCCCTAAATTCACCTTGTAGGACCTCATCCCATTTTTTACCTATATCGTTGGTACCTATGTGCACCACGACCACTGGCTGTTCACCCTCCCATTCCAGAATGTCCTGCAGCCACTCAGAGACATCCTTAACCCTTGTACCAGGGAGGCAACATACCATCCTGGAGTCTCGTTTGCGGCCACAGAAACGCCTATCTATTCCCCTTACAATCGAATCCCCTATCACTATAGCTCTCCCACTCCTTTTCCTTCCCTCCTGTGCCGCAGAGCCACCCATAGTGCAATGAACTCGGCTGCTGCTGCCTTCCCCTGATGAGACATCTCCCCCAACAGTATCCAAAACAGTATATCTGTTTAAGAGGGAGATGACCTCAGGGGACTCCTGCACTACCTGCCTACTGCTACGCAGGTAATCAATAAGCTCCACGACATTGGCCTCAACACCTCTTTGTGAAACCGGATCCTCGACTTCCATACTTGCAAACCCCAGTCAGTCTGGATTGGCAACAATATGTCCTCTGCAATCTCCATCAGCACGGGTGCATCACAAGGCTGTGTGCTTAGCCCCCTTCTCTACTCACTTGATCCTTCTCTGTGAGGCTAAGTACAGCTCCGATACAATATTTAAGTTTGCTGGCAACACCACTGGTGTTGGCTCAACCAAGTGTGGTGGTGAATCAGCATAAAAGAGGGAGACAACCCCTCACTCAATGTCAGCAAATGCAAAGAACTGATTATTGACTGCAGGAGGAAACCGGAGGACCATCAGCCCGTCCTCATCAGAGGATCAGAGATGGAGGAGGTCAGCAACTTTAAATTCCTCAGCATTATCATTTTAGAGGGTCAGTCCTGGGTCCAGCATGTAACTGCCATTACAAAGAAGGCACAGCAGTGCCTCTACTTTCTTTGAAGTTTGCAAAGATTCAGCAAGTGTTCTAAAACTTTGACAGACTTCTATAGACGCGCAGTGGAGAGTATATTGACTGGTTGCATCACGGACTGGGATGGAAACACCAGTGGCCTTGAGTGGAAAACCCTACAAAAGGTAGTGCTTACAGGTGTCCATCACAGGTAAAGCCCTCTGCACCACTGAGCACATTTACAGAGAGCATTGTCGCAGAAAACAGCATCCATCATCACAGACTCCACCATTATGCACGCTCTCTCTAGCTACTGCCACGGGAAGGAGGTACAAGAGCTTTGGTCCCACACCACAAAGTTCAGCAACAGCCATTACCCCTCAACCATCAGGCTCTTGAACAGAATTGATAACTTCTCCCAACACAACACTGAGCTGATTTCACAACCTATGTCCTCACTTTTAAGAACTCTACAACTCATGCTCTCAATATTTATTACTTTTTATTTGATATGTGTACAATTTTTTGTCTTTTGGTTGCCTGTCCAACTTTGCAGTTTTTCCATTGATTCTATTGCGTCTCTTTGTATTTACTATAAATGCCCATGAGAAAACAAACTTCAAGGTTTGTTACATGATGTATATGTACTTTGATAATAAGTTTACTTTTTGAACTTTTAGATGTCTCCTCTGCACCCACTCATCAACAAAACTACTGTTAGCATAGTTTCAACCTTCAGGTTGAACTACTGTTAGCATAGTTTCAACCTTCAGGTTGATGGGCATCATTATTTCATAAGACCTCATCTCACATAGAGGAACCATATCGCCTTCATTTAAACAAACGCTCGGCAGAGAATGTACTTCTTGTGGCAGTTGTTAAAATTCCATCTTCCCCAGTACATACTTGTGCAATTCTGCACTGCCGTCGTAGAGAGTATCTAACTAAGGCAACATCCTGGTAAATCTCCTCTGCATCCTCTCCAAAGTTTTCACATCCTTCCTGTAATGAGATGACCATTTCACTGGGGTATTCCTTTAGGCTGGAACTGAACACAGGCAAATGCTGATTTACTCTCCAGCATTAATGTGTTTCAGTGATCCATTTAGTGTGTCACTTTTAAATGTGTTTGAGTAGATGGTGAGTGAATCAGCTGTGAGTTTCACTGGCGTAAGATCACTGCAAGTGACATGGGGCTGGAAGGGAGAGCTCGGAGCCCTCACCACTGACTGAGCTGCTGAAGTGAGGCCAGACCATACTTGCCTCTGCGATTTATCTAACAGGAAGGGTTTGAACCACAGTTGCTTCCATGATACCCTGTACCCCTCCTCCTCTGCCTATTCCTTGCCCTCTCTCCTTCTCTAGCTGTGACGAGGGTATCAGTGCACCATGCGACAGAGAGCCAGCACACACTGCCCCGTCCTGGTTCTGATCCCAGACTGATTTATCGCAACATAAAGTAACTTTCGTCTACCCAGTTTACAACCTCGTCTGAGGCAGGAGTCGAGGGCTGGGCTGCTCCAACACAGCATGAAGATTGCTCTGTTGGGCCACTGGATAAACTTACGCCAAGTGAGCTTCAGCAGGCTGTGAGAGCATGTTCAATTCTGTCTGGCCTGTGCAGGCGATGTTCAAATCTGTTCCTGCTGTACAGGGCAGTGAGGGAGTGCTCGAACCTCCTCCTCCAGTGCAGCAGGTGGACAGGGGCGATGAGGATGTGCTGGGTTCGGGAAGGAGGACTGAACCTTATCTTTGCTCCACACATCAGACAGTGTAACTAAACAGGACAATGTACAGGCAGAAGAGGTTAGCACACCATCATGGGCTGAAGGGCCTGTTGCTGTTCTGTGTGAGTGCAGGGCAATCTCAGAAGCATCATGGTGCTGGACCACACACAAATGCTGGAGGATCTCAGCAATTAGGAGGGAACATAATGAGCAGTATTTTGTTTTGTGGGTGCTACCTGACCTGTTAATCTGAGCAGCAGCCTGCCTGCCGAAGCTGAGATGCTGAAATTTCCCCATTTAGAAAATGAGGCCCATCCAGAACTGGAAACATCAATCACGCATTCAGTGGCTGGTACGGAGTTCAGTCGTCTCTTTACCATCGTACCCTCCCTGCCACATGTTTCTCAGAGCAGGAGTGAACACACCTTCAATGTGGGGCATTGTGTCCTGTTTCTGAAATCCTCATTTCTCTCGCGAGTCAGCGAGGAGCAAGTGCAACATTTGGACCACCCTGCTGCACTGGTCGGAGTCCATGCTGACTAACAAATTGTCACGTCATCACTCCAATCCGGTTGTGAAATGTGGCTGTCACTTCCCTATTCTGACTAGCCAGCAACTCTGGGGAGACTGGAACTTCTGGCAGGGACATAAGCCATTCAATGCCATGGTTCCTGCTGGCATTTTGCCACCTGCTCCTGACTTCAGAGACAACTTGGTGCCCAGAGAAGGGCTTCATTTGTTGACATCCAGCACAGCATCCTCACCCCCCACCCTGCAGAAGCAACACCCCCCACCCTCAGAGCTTGTTGGCTGTCAAAACTTGCAAAATCATTGGAGTCACTTTAGCATTTAAAGACTAATTATACTGTTCAAACATTTTCAGAATCAGATTTATTATCATTGACATATGCCATTAAATTTGTTTTGTGGCAGCTGTACAGCACAAGA
This sequence comes from Hemitrygon akajei, assembly GCF_048418815.1. NCBI lineage: Eukaryota > Metazoa > Chordata > Chondrichthyes > Myliobatiformes > Dasyatidae > Hemitrygon > Hemitrygon akajei. Next base: position 51,702,446 of record NC_133131.1, read on the forward strand.
AATATTTAATTTTAAAAATAAATATGAAAGTGTATGAGTATAAGAAATACCACAGCATTAAAAAACTAAATTCATTCAAGGGCATTACCTTCTCCCTCTAAGGTGTTCCTCTCCCTCAGAATGAATCTAGTCATGGGCCCAGTGTGAAACAAATGCATTGCTGCGAAACCTGGACTAGATCCCACCAGTGACCCTGTACGTGCGGAGAGGCACGTGCTCGTTCAGAGAATGGATCAAAAGCAGAAAGCTCCCAGAAACACTTTGTAACTCAGAGAACACCTGTGGGGAAGGGATCTGCATTAACATGTCAACTACATGTCTCAGTTGCTGAGGGTTTCTGTTTTTTATTGCAGATTTTCACTAGTTATTTTGCTTAAGTATTGTGGCTTCATACACGGACTGGCTGAGGCATGCGACCACAAGGATCACTGCAGTGGGCGAGTGTGTTGATGAGGCAAGATGGGGGAGGGTGGAAGTATACCATGAGGTAGATGCACTGAACCGTCTGTTCCTCAGCCATCGTTTCTATGCTTCATAAGCAATCACACACATGAATCTAGTGCAGGAGACAGGGCAACATTGCAGGCTGTGTTCCACGAGAATGGTCATCGCTGACTGGGTTACCAATTCTTTAGAAAGCAGAGCAAGCTGTGTTTTAAATATCACAATCCTAACTCCAGGGCAAACCAATGCAATTTACAACTGCTGTGTACTTTGACGTGTAGTCATTCCCCTGACAGTAGTTAGTTTGTGCACAGCAAGTCCCTACAAATGGCAATGCAATTGTCTTTCTTTGGAGGTGTTGGCTACAGTGCGGGGGTAACTCGGATTTTGTGCCCAATCAAGACAGCGGTCAGGGCATGTGTGAATGACGAGCCCCTCCCTCAGTGCTGCAATGTGTTCTGATGGTTTTGGAGCTAAAAAAACTGCAGTAGTGTCGAAGAACATAAAATTAGAGCCACTCGCCCGCCCCCCCCCCCCCCAGGCCTTTCTCCCTTCATCATGACTGCGTCTAATCCTCACTTCCTTTTCTGTGCTTGTTCCCGTAAACTCAATCCCTCGATTTTAAAAAAAAATATGTATTTATCCATTTCCAGCTTGTGGTCTGACCTCTATCAGCTTGTGGGACAGAGAATTCCAAAGAGAAGATAATTTAATAACTCTTATAAACCCCAGAGGGAAGATCATTCGTACCCACCTCATTTTAAAGATTGTGTGCTTGTTGCTTTGTTCCCTTGATTTATGACTCTCCCGTTAATGAAAACAGCAGGTATTATGTCTGTTTGAATTGTCTACCCTTCAACAAGACCTTGGCCAATATGACCATTGGCCTCGATTTCAGTTCCTTGCCCAAAGTCTGTACTGGTGTCTGTCTTCGTAAAAGCTACCAGCTCTTTGGAGAGGCAGGGAAATACACAACCTAGTCTGCTTCCCCTGTGACTCCAATCATAAAGCAAGATGGTTAAGTCTGTATCCTGCTTTGGCGAGGGCGGGCACATCACACAGTAATTGGTACTGAGCTATAAGTGCACACCTTCTGTGAATAAGGAAACTGTTGGCTGATACCATGATACAGTGCAGAGAGGCCATCAGAAGCTGCATTGGCATCTTTCTGATGCAAGAGACGAAGGATCCTGTCCACCTTTGGATGTAGAAAGGTTTTTATGGGGGAAGAACAGAGGAAATTGACCAATTCCTATTCACCTAAGCAGTGTTACTTTAAAAATTAACTCCTTGACTCAGCTCATTTATTTCATCATTTGTATTGGTAGCCTGCTGTGCACAAATTAGATTTTTCTGCATGACAACAGTGATTCATGGCTGGGAGTGATCGGAGATGTCCTGAGGATACAGAGATCCCGTACAAATACAAGATGTCTTAACTCCGTCTCTAAGCTCTGAATCCATTTTTACGCAAGGGTTGTTCCTTAATAGTTAAATCCACGTTGAAAAGCGAGTCCGTTGCCATATCCATGACGTCAGTGTTTCTGGAGTAGGGTCCAGGCTGGATCACTCAGCCTTGGGAAAGGTGTTTGTCCATGGGTTTTGGCGTGTTTCTCACACAAATCATCTGCCCCTTCTCAGAGTTGCCTTTTCACATGGGAAATGTAATTACTCCACTGCAGCTAACCACAGTTAACACAACTCTTTGATAAGCTGCAGTGTACTGGATGTTGCTGGCAAGTAATCCACCAGACTGTTACCTGATGCTGGCTTACAATGGCACACTCAAGGAAAACTCATGTCGATGGATTTCATCCTCTTTTGAAGCCTTAACTGCGTGGAAAAAGAAATGAAATTAAATCAGATCAAATCATTAGAAAGAGGTCACAGAGGTTCTAAAGATGTAGAATCCTTTTGGTAGAATTAAGAAACTGCAAGGGTTAAAAAAAAAACCCTGCTGGGTGTTGCATGCAGGCCTCTGAACAGTAGCCAGGATGTGGGCTGCTGGGAGATAGAAACGGCATGTCAAAAGGGCAATGTTGTGATAGTCATGGGGGATTGCAATATGTAGGTTGATTTGGGGAAGATCAAGTAGGCGCTGGATCCCAAGACAGAGACTTTGTAGAATGTCTACAAGGCTGCTTTTTAGAGCAGCTTGTGGTTGAGCCCACTAGGGAAAGGCAGTTCTGGATTGGGTGTTATGTAAATTGATTAGGAAGCTTAAGGTAAAGGAACCCTTAGGAGACAGTGGTCATAATATGATAGAATTCACCCTGCTTTTAGAGAAGAAGTTAAAATTAACGTTAGAGTGGATTAAAGGGAATTACATAAGTATAAGAGAGGAGCTGGCTAAAGTTGATTGGAAGGGTGCTAGCAGAGGTGACAGCAGAACAGCAATGGCAGAAGTTTCTGGGAACAATTTGGATGGTACATCCCAAAGAAGATGTAGTATTCTAAAGGCAGACACCAGGAAATCTGCAGATGCTGGAAATTCAAGCAACACACACAAAATGCTGGTGGAACACAGCAGGCCAGGCAGCATCTATAGGGAGAAGCGCTGTCGACGTTTCGGGCCGAGACCCTTCGTCAGGATGATATAACCATGGCTGACATGGGAAGTCAAAGGCAACAAAAATGTCAGAGAGAGGGCTTATAATACAGCAAAAATTAGTGGGAAATTAGAGGATTGGGAGGTTGTTAAGAACCAACAGAAGGCAACTCAAAAGTCATAACGAAGGAAGAGATGGAATATGAAAGTAAGCTAGCCATTAATATTAAAGAGGAACTTTTCTTCAGATATATATAGAGTAAAAGAGAGTCGAGTGTGGATAGTTGAGAGCTGGAAAATGATAGCAATGGGGGAGGAAGAAATAGCAGATAAACTTGACAAATATTTTATATCAGTCTTCGCTTGGAAGGCACTAACAGAATGCCAGAAATGCGAGTGTCAGGAGGCAAAAGTGAGTATCATTCCTTTAGGATACCCTAAAGGTTTGCTTGTGCATTGAGTCGATGGTGGGGAAGGCAAATGCAATGTTAGCATTAATTTTGAAAGTACCAGAATACAAAAACAAGGATGTAATGCTGAAGCTTTATAAGACATTGGTCAGACTGCATATGGAGCATTGTGAGCAGTTTTGGACACCTTATCTAAGAAAAGGTGCCGGCATTGGAGAGGGTCCAGATGAGGTTCATGAGTATGATCCCAGCAATGAAAGGGTTTGACGGCTCTGGGCCTGTACTTGCTGGAGTTTAGAAGAATGAGAGAATATCTAATAGAATATTGAAATTGCTAGATAGAATGGATGTGGAAAGAATGTGAGGGAGTCCAAGACCAGAGGACACACCCTCTGAATAAAGGGAAGTTTCATTTAGAACAGAGATGAAAAAAATATAGTTGGAGGATGGTGAATCTGTGTAATTCTTTGTCACGGGCCAAGTCATTGAATATATTTAAGGTGGAGGTTGATAAGTTCTTGATTAATCAATGTGTCAAAGGTTACAGGAAGGCAGAAGAATGGGGTTGAGAGGGATAATAAATTATCCATGATGAAATGGTGGAGTAGGATTGATCAGCCCAATGGACTATATCCGCTCCTATGTCCAATGGTCATGGAATGTAAGTCTTGTAATGACCACTAGGATACCTTGCAGACATTATCAAATCAGAAACAAATTGTGGTGTTTTGCACTCACAACCATGTGCTACAAGGGATTTGCACCTTCCCACGGTGAGAGGTCTCAACTGCTAACATGGAAGTGCATTGGTCTTTAAACTTGTTTGGTTGTTAGCCCATCCACCTTCTCAAATACAGTATGACTCCTGCAGATCCTTCTCTGTGAAGTACTCTGTCCCAAACTCCATGAACTATTGGGAGGGTGGTGAAGGAAATGGCAAAGAGCTGGTGGAATGTCCAGATGGTGTTTAACATTGAGAAATGTGAAGTCTGAAAGGAGCGCACTTTGGAGGAGATGGCATAGCTGAGAAAGTGGTCTGAGAAAGGGAAGCAGAGGTTGCAAGAGCAAGGAAATAATGATGAACCTTTATAAAAAACTGTTCGGCAACTACTGGAGGACAGTTCTGGGAAGAGGTGAAGGTTTTGGAAAGGGTGCAGATGAGATTTAACAGAATAGTTCCAGGAATGAGGGAAATTAGCTGTGTGGATAGACTTGCGGAAGTTGGGGTTGAAGTAGAAAAGGTTTGAAGGGAATCATGAAGGAGCCAGTCAGAGTAGAAAAAGGATCCAGAATGAAGGGGATTAGTAAAGGAAACAAATTAACAAACCCTTTACACAAGGAGTGGTTGCGATCTGGGATGCACTGGAGACAGAATGTACTGTTCAGAGGAGAGCTGGATAAATTTCAGAATGGAGGGAATGTTCAGGGTTAAAGGGAGTAGATGGACAATATTTGATTGGCCAGATTTCTGATACATAGAACCAGCAGGGATGTTGGGGCAGGTAGGCTCCATCCTTCTATGATCATTCATTCACTGGGAGACAAGGTTTCCAATATCTCTGCCACTGGAGATTGTGGCTGGCTGAGCAATATCAATGTTTCAATTCCAGTCTCCTTGACTACTCTCTATACACAATGCTCTTGGTCTTCTTGTGAGCTCCAACTTCCCCTTTGCAGAAGTGTATGAGTGGATATTATGCTGGTTGTAGTGTCAGTTCTACATAATCACGAGCCAAGTCTAGCTTGGCAAATACTGCTTTCACAGAAACCTATCCCATTTCTATAAAGACTACTTTTCCTCTAAATACTTGTTATCCATAGAAAATGCACACAATTCTCACATTCCTAAGCGTGTAGCTGCATCCCATTCCACACTGACAACAGTCTGCTTCTAGTTGGCATTAGGTGCCACTTAAAACCAGTGTTTGGTACCACTGAGGTTTTGAACAGGCAGTAGCTGAATCTGTTGGTATGGAGTGTGCCAGGAAGCTGCCAGCACACAGAGCTCCTGATCTCTGACAATGCAGTGGTGCAGTTGGAAGAGACCCAGGTTTGATCTTGAACTTGGGTACTATTCCTTTGTCCCAGAGATGTCAATGTTTGGGAAGTTAATTGGTTGCTGTAAATTGCCCCTCGTGCGTGGCTGAATGATAAAATCTGTGGGTAGCTGAGTGGAATGTGGGGAGAATAGGTTACAAGGCAAATTTATTGGGTGATGTGATTGCCCCAAAGAGCCAACATGGACTTAATGGGCTGTCTCAGAAAGGCAGCGTCCATTATTAAGGACCTCCAGCACCCAGGGCATGCCCTTTTCTCACTGTTACCATCAGGTAGAACGTACAGAAGCCGGAAGAGATTCAGGAACAGCTTCTTCCCTTCTGCCATCTGATTCCTAAATGGACATTGAACCCTTGAACACCTCCTCACTGTTTAATATATATTTCTGTTTTTGCAAGACTTTTAATCTATTCAATGTGTGTATACTGTAATCGATTTACTTATTTATCATTTTTTTTTCATCTAGATTATGTATTGTATTGAACTAAGTTAACAAGTTTCATGACCAATGCCGGTGATAATAAACCTGATTCTGATTCTGAAGTGTCTCTTTTTCTATCATGTAGAAATACAGTAAAGCAAATCCATGACTAGGGTAGGGTTTGAAGCAGCAAAATAAATGTATTGAATGTGGAACAAATAATATGTCTGCATCAGCTACCACTGGGACTTGGGGACACAAATAAGAAAATTGTGCCTGAAAGATCAAAGGGCAGAGATGGTTCTCCATGGCTAAGAGAGCATGTGAGGGGCAGGTTGCAGGCTGAATGGCCTTGGAGGGACTTTCTGACATTGAGAAGGTGAGGGAACAGCTGGGAAGGAATGTGTGGCCTGATACAAGCAATGAAATCCTCAGGAAAATGCTAACCTGAATCTAATCTCCCTGTGTCGCAGATGTTTATTGTCGAGTCGGTGACGGGGTCTAGCTGTAATCTGCACGAGTTCAACATCACAGGATCAACCTATGCCCCGGAGGGAGAAGTGTGAGTATACCTGAGTAATACCTCCTCTGTTCTCTGAATATCAGCATCTTCTGGAGGTGCCCTTGGCATGAAGTGGTGATTGGCAAGTAGACCATTGGTTTTACTGAACCAATGACTGGTTACTCATCCTGTCACTTGGCCTTAGGAATGAGGGATTGGGCATGGCCAATAGAAAGGGGGTAATGGGTGGGGTAGGTAGTGGTGGAGGAGTGGGAAATCATCTTGGGTTATGAGGGAGAGATCATTGAGGCTGGTTTGACCTTTGAGAGGATTAATGGGAATGCTTTAACAGAGATGAGAGATGAGCTTTGGAGTGGGAAAGTGGGGCTTTGACTATGGGGTAAGGGAAAAAGATGTTTAATGATGGTGGGATACACAGTGGTACGGAAACCTAGTATGAAAGGATGGGTTATGGTGGTGAACAGGCTGGTGACTGGTGGAAGGTGGATGACTGTTCATAGTGAGCAGTAAACAGTTCCCAGATGTTGGTGCTGAGAGTAACAAGATTAGAATCATACATGACATCCAAGAAAAGAATGATAAAAATACGTTTTAGTACAGTTTATATCTTTATCTCATTTGAGTGACCTTAACAGAGGTGGATACTTTGAATTGTGCATCCAAATGCATCCTGGATTATTGTCCTGTTACGGAGCACAATGGCAGAATTATCACCCCTTCTTACAGCTTAGAGTGTCTACTCTGTGACACTGGGACACAAGTGTTGCCTTTCCTACATTTACTCCACATACTCAATGCTAACTTAAAGGGACCATCCCCAACCATAAAACATTTGTCCTTTAGGTAGGCTCCATCCCCAGTGGATCCCAGACCATGACTGGAATGTCTGGTTAGGATAGCATGCAGAAGCAGCATCCTCAAACCCGGTAAATTTACCTTTTCTCTCCTCACGCTTTCCCACTCTTTCTCCCCCCATCTCTCCCACTCGCTTCTTCCCCTCTCTCTTCTTCCCTTCTATCCCCCACTCTCTTCTTCCCCTCTATCCCCCACTCTCTTCTTCCCCCTCTTGCCCCCCCCCACACACCCCTTCTTCTTTTCTCCCCCACCCCCCCCCACAAAGTCACTCAAATCACATTTCTTCCTCATTCTGATGTTTGGTGTGAACAGCAACTGAACTTGTCACTCCAAATCTTAAAACTAATTAATCAAAAAGCATGGAGCCAGGGATAACTTGTGTTTTTTTGCTTTAGTGAAGCACACACTTATGATGTGGTAACATCATGATGTATGCCATTTGCGTACTTTTATGTACAACCCATAATGAATTTTATAAAAGAACAATGCTTAATCAAAGTATATATTTACAATATTACTCAATTATTACTGAAATATTTAAATACACAACACTCATCCCTGCTTAGCTATAAACTCCAACTCGATGTGGAATGCATCTCAACTATATACACAGTATACTATATAATACAATGACTGTATAGAAATCTACAGCATAGTCAATTTTAAGTTAGCCCATTCAGGCCTAAAGATTTAATGGCTTCAGAGGATATCTTACTCTTTTTGGATAAACGTCTTTCCTGACAAGGGGTCACCCTGCTGGGCAGGTGAGACTTGTGGCTGTGAACCAATCTCAGGTTCTGAGGCCTCCTCCGTGGAGCTTGTAGGAGTTGGCTCTGGGTCTGCAGGAAGTGTTTGTGACAGCTCTGGATACCGTTCTTCTCTAACAACTCATCTCCAGGAGGGTGGTCCAGTTCTGTCCTTAATTTTTCCGTACCCACTTTTGATCACCTCAGTAGTCCTTCACCAGGAATGCTTGTCCAGGAGTGAAACATTGAACCTGCTTGCTCAAGGAGCCCTCAATGTGTCTCTGATGTTTGTCCTGCTTACTCCTTCTGAGTTGGATTTGAGGAGATCCAAGTGTGAGTGCAAGGGACAACCCAGGAACAGTGTTGGTGATGATTTGTTGGTTGTGGAGTGTTCTGCATTGTGATATGCAAGGAGGAAATTGGGAAGTTTCTGATTCAGTGTCAGTGTGGTTAGTGCTGCTGACACTGTTCCCAATGCGTTCTTTAGACTTCGGTCAAACTTTCCACCAAGGCATTTGTAGCTGGGTGGTACGGTGCAAATGTAATATGTCTTATTCTATTCATTTTCAGGAATGACTGTAACTGTTCTGTAACAAATTGTGGTCCATTTTGTGGTAAAATTCTGGAACACCAGTCCTTGAAAAGAGGCTTGTCAACACATAAGTGTTCAAGGCTGTAGTGGAGACTATTGGGAACACTTCTGGCCATTTTGTAGCTGAATCCACTACTACCCAGAAATTAGTGCTCATGAATGATCTGGCAAAATCCACATGAATCCTCTGCCAGGGGAATGCCTGTTAGCATCTGCTGGATGTGTTGGCATCCCGAACAGGGCACGGCAGGTTGTTCGATCTGCTGATCCATCCCAAGCCACCTGACAAAGCTTTGAGCCAATACTTTTATTTTGACCATGCTTAGATCACTGGCCTGTAGCTTCTCCAACACTTTGGCTCTCAACTTGGAATGTACAACAACTCTCAATTCTAACATCTGGCAACCTCTGTCAGGGATGTTCATCCAAGCACTCACAAAAATGTGGGAACTGGAATTTCTGCTACATGTACCCCTATTTTGAGTTGCCAAGTAGACCTGAGACAGTGTGGCATCTTTTCTGGTTTCCCTTTGGATCATCTCTGCTGTAAGAGGGAGACTACATCACTGGGGCAAGTATTCAAGATGAGTGTCCTTTTTTGTAAATTTTTCAGATATTTCTTTTTCCAAGGGTAAATGGGGTAATCCGTCAGCATTTCCATGATTGGTGGTCCTCGAACTTGATCTTTAATTGTGTCTTTCAAGAAACAGCCAGTCTCAACATTTGTGCTGCTGCTGTTAGTGGAACGCCTTTCTGTGGATTGAAATGGACACTGATCAGTAATGAGGATAAACTCTCTCCTATACTGGCTGAAAGGTTTTACACCCAAAACCAGACGCAAGGCCTCTCTATCAATCTGTGCGTAATTTTTCTCTGTAGTAGTAAGCGAACATAAAGCAAAGTCTCTGGAGCATTCCATCACTCGTGATGTGACTGCACCCAGACCAAAAGGCGCGGTGTCACAGGCAAGCTTCACTGAAGATGTGGATGATAGTCTGTGAGTACGGTATCTGACATCACCCTTTCCTTCACCTTTTGGAAAGCCAACTCACACTGCTTTATCCATTGCTATTTCTGCCCAATCTGGAGTAATGAGTTAGTAGCAAGCTTTGGTAGGAAACTGTTATAGTAATTTCCAAATCCTAAAATAGACCATAACTGTGACATGTCCTTTTAGCCTTGTGGCATCTACCAATGCTTGAATTTTCTCAGCACACTTGTGTAATCCTTCTGGGTCATGGTGTGACCACAATAACTGATGCTTGAAGAATTTGCACTTGCGTCATGCTCTGAGCCCATAATCTTTAAATCTTTCTAACACTGTTTTGAAATGTTGGAGATGTTCCTTGTCATCCTTACCGGTTAAAATGACGTCATCTACGTAACGCTGAGTGACCGGGCAGCCTTGCCGCTCTTGATTCATATCTTCCTGCCAGAGTTCAGGGGCAGATGCTCTGCCAGAAATAAGTCTTTTCTAGTGATAAAGCCCTTTGTGAGTGTTTATGGTCAGAAAAACTTCAGATTCCTCTTCCATCTCCATCTGTAGCTAGGCCTCAGGTACCTCTATTTTGCTGCAGTGCTTCACTCCAGAAAGGTTTGCAAAGATACCCTCTATTCTGGGCAGGAGGTATTGATCTACTTTAAGTACTGGGTTGATGGCGACTTTAAAATTACCACGGATCCTGACAGACTCATCCTTCTTGGCTGCTGGGACCACTGGTGTTGCCCATGGGCTCCAATCAACCTTGGAAAGAATTCCTTCAGCCTGTATGTGATCTAGCTCACTGGCTACTTTGTCAAGAATGGAAAGAGGAACCAGACAGGCTTTGTAAAACTTGGATTTAACATTACTCTACCCTTGATCTGATTGAGTTTTCCAATGCCATTCTTGAACACTGCTGTGACATCATCCAGTAGCTTTCCTAATTCTCTTTCAGTTGACTGTGTTGCAGGGGATGTGACATGCAAATGGTGGATGGATCTCCGATCAAGTTGCAGTTGTCTCAGCCACTCACAGCCCCACAATGCTGGCCCTCCTCTTTTTACCACATTCAAGGCCGATGTGGCTCATTGGTTGTTGTATTACTTTGTTACCAGGTGTCATTCCCACAGGGGTTAGCTTTTCTCCTGTACAAGTTCTTAGTTGGATATCTGCAGGCTTTAGTTCAGTGTCTTTGAAATACAGTTCAATTAATTTTGAAATGACTGAAAAAGCTGAGCCACTGTCCAATTCCATTTTAATTAATTTGCCATTCATTTCTGGTTAAGTCATATCGCTCGTTGTCTTGTTAGTTTTCTCGTAAATCTTAAGGCTACACAGTCCTGCCTCACTCTCATCATTGTCAAATCTTTCTTCAACAGCATGCAGATTAATGCTCTTTTTGAAACTGAAACTTGACTTTTTCTCTTCCCCCTGCAGTGCATTTATTTTTGTCTATATGCCAGACATACTCTTTGCTTGTGTCCTACTTTGTTGCATTTTCTGCAAGTTTCACCTTTAAATCTGTGTTGGTCTTGTGTATATGAGCCCCTGCCACAACAGTAACACAACTTGTTCAACCAGGCAGGTTTCTGTTTAGATGTTGCAATTTTATTCATGCTAACTTTCATTCCTGACTGCAACTCAATTATGTTTCTACATGCAGTTTCTATTGATACAACAATTTCAACTGCTCTTTTAAATGTGAGCTGTGCTTCAGTTAGAAGCTGTTTTGAATGTCTTCCACAAACTAAATGATCTCTCGGTGCATCATTAAGCCATCATGGAAATTTCAATGCTTAGACAACTTCTTCAGTTCAGCCATTTCCTTTTGATTCCACCTATGGCGCCTAAAGCATTCTGCCATTGACAATGGTTTCAGTTCTAAATGTCCCTGCATTAATTTCACAATATCAGCAAAGGTCATTACTTTTAGTTTAGTTCAAGCAGTTGAATTTATAAACAAGCTGTATGTCTTTCCACCCAATGCAAACGGCAGAACTGGCACTCATTTTTCACTGGCTATTCCATTTACTTTAAAATACTGTTCAATTCATTCTGTATACATCACCCAGTTTTCTTTTGTGTAATTGAATACATCTAAATTTTTGATGTAGCCAGCCATTTCCATTATTTAATTATTATTATCATCATTATCACCACCACCCAGTTCTCACTGTTAATTTTCCCAAGAATTTCATCCGCTCTGCCTTTTTTTTTACCTGACCGTCTCTTCCTCTTGCAAAGAAAAAAGATGCGCTGCACTTTCTTTTTACTCAACCATTTCTTCCCTTCGGTGAAGAAAGTGTGCTACACTTTCTTTGAAACTTGATCATCTCACTGTGCTTCAGCAGATAGGTAGTCACCTTGGGTTTGTTTTAAATCATACTCATCACCACTGTTAGGTTTTGTAACTTCAAAACACAAAACTAATTGAAAGAAAAGTATAGAGTTAGGGATAACTCACATACATTTAGTTTTTTTTTAACTTATGATGTGATAGCGTCATGACGTATGCCTTTCCCATACTTTTACATATAACTTGTAATGAATTATGTAAACAAATAAAGAATGCTTAATCAAACAATATATTTATAATATTACGCAAATGTTACTGAAATATCAAATACACATGAACCTCTTGACCATGCCTGCATGCTTTTATGCATTGAGTTGGTGCCACATGATTGGCTGATTAATGAGCAGGCATTCAGCCGTATCTAATAAAGTGCCATCAAGATTCTGCAGTGTGCACCGTCAGCACTGAGAGGCACCAGGGTTGAGTAGGTAACAGACTGGGATGTCTAACCTGATTCTGCTCACTTGCCTCATGTACTATAGCACCACGTGATCCAGAAAGAGAGAGCATTCAGTGCCCCAACTCGTACAGGGACAGATTACTGTTCTCTTCCCAGCCTTGGACTATGCACACACTGAGAAACCCACTCTTGCACTCCAAGTTGCCCCTAGCATGTCAGTGTTAAAAAGCAGAAGTTGATGATAATGTGGAGAGAATAGAATTGGATAAGTACCAATGGTTGATAGTTGGGATGGACTTGTTGAGCTGAAGGACCCGTTTCGGTGCTGTACGACTGTGTGAGTGTTTCATTCTGGGAGAGCTGAGCATAAGAATATAAATTGTTGTTCTTTTTATCGGTGCTATTTCCAGATAAATCTCAATGCTATCTTTACACTTGCTGATCTCATAACAAATATGTCCTTCTTTATAGACTGATGGGGGACAAACCCATTCAAACCAGTCAGTACGCTGGACTTGTTGAGCTGGCCACCATCTGTGCCCTGTGCAATGATTCCTCCCTGGATTACAATGAAGTGAGTATAAGTGTTGACCAAATGTAAAGGGAAAATGTTCACATTATACAAGAACATAAGACCATAAGATAATAGGATATATTTGGAGTACTTCTCTGGTAAAAGTGTGACATCTTTTTTCACACTTGATAACCATTTCTCTTTAACACTCCGCCTGGCTGTATCTCTCCTATTGTATTGAATTGTGTGTGTGTGTGTTCTCTATTAATCTCATATATTATACCTCAGATGACGGTCTTTATTTTCAATGGGATTTAGCCTAAATCTTAATTTCGTAGATTCCTATTATAAAAGTGACATTTTTTTCTCATTTTCTGGTGAAGTACTGATAATTTAAAGCCTACTTTTCAGGCTATTACACCACTAACCCTCATTTTGTGAATGTAGGCTGAGCGTCATGACTTCTGCCTCTTGCTGTCTTGACTCTGTGGGTGGTGCTTGTGAGCTGGCTCTGCTGGACTGCACCAATTGCCATAGAAGACTATCTCACACAATAAACAGCCTCTTATATTTTTGATTGGCTTTCAGGACTCCAAAAAAAACCTTGACTCTGTTCTTGCGATGTGGTATAAATGATGGCAAGATTTTTTGGCATACTTGAACGTGCTCTTCTTTCTTTTTCCAGTCAAAGGGTATTTATGAGAAGGTTGGGGAAGCCACAGAAACAGCTCTGGTTTGCCTAGTGGAAAAGATGAATGTTTTCAACACCGATCTCAATGACATCACTAAAGTAGAAAAAGCTACCTATTGTAACAACGTGAGTATCCTGTTGCCAGTCACGAGTTTCAATGTTACCTGGTTTTCTAGGAGCTTTTCATTGAATAGTAAATGATCTGCTCTCTAACACCCTCACTGCAATGACTGCTAATGTTTCTAGTCATTAACTTCCCCTCTCTCCCTCTCGTAGACCATCAAACAGCTGATGAAGAAAGATGTAACACTCGAATTCTCCCGTGATCGCAAGTCCATGTCTGTTTACTGCTCTCCTGTCAAGCCCACAGATGGATCTGGTAACAAGATGTTTGTGAAGGTGAGAAGCTTTTGCGCTCTGTCACTAGAGCATGGCACTTTCAGGCAGCCAGGAATGGTCAGTTCAGTTCAGCAGCTGGTCCATTTGCCAGGCACATGGCAGTGAAAGGGAACTGTTCCTCTGCTCATTCATTTATTAGGAAGAGCTATTATCTGCTAGAATGTGGTTGCATTGGAGAGGGTGCAGAGGAGATTCACCTGGAAACTGCTTGGGATGGAGTGTGTCGGGTGTGAGGAAAGCTGAGGTGGGTAGGTTTATTTGGCTTGGATCAAAGGAGACTGAGAGAAGACGCAGGTATGCAGAACTATGAGAGCCATCGAGAGGATAAACAGTGAGAAACTTTTCGTCATGGCAACAATTAAAGAGCATAGTTTTAAGGCAATGGGTGGGAGATCTAGCAGGGATTTGAGGAAGAAATTTTTCACCCAGACAATGATTGGACTCAGGACTGGCCTGCCTAAGTAAGTGGTAGAGGATCCCTGAAATCAGGAATTCTCAGGAGAGTATTTGCTTCACCAGGGTACAGAAGGCTCATGGACCATTTCTTGATCAGTGGGATTAGTATTGTTGATTGGCAAGGACTTGGGGGTTTGAAAGATCTGATTCTGTGGTGCATAACTCCATGATTCTAACCTCCACTGCAATCCTCGCATATATAATATTTTCAGCAATACTTGTTCCCCTCCTAGATACTGACTGAGGCCTAGACTTCCATTGTGGATAACTGCAACTTACTACTGTGTGTCTATTTGGGGTAAAACTCTTTGGAATTAACTTTACAACCTCAGTACTCCCTATTAAGAAAATCAACACCAATGCACATCAGGAGTTTGGGGAGAGTTCACCTTTACACTTAGAAGGCCATAGAATCCATTTCAGCCTGTTGAACTGGTGCTGATCACACCCAACAAGCAAGCAGCTGTGAACATACATTGTCTTGCCAAACTATGGCAAAGTGGCCTGATCAGTGGGAATATTAAACCATCTGATGTTTAGCTGAATCCATTTCTCTCTCTGTTTCACACGTTGGTAGTTGCAGCTCTGGGAAGCTAGTTTACTGCTTTACAATTGCTGTTTCGATGTAACGTGCTGGAATTTCACTGAGTGTTCACAAATAGCTCAGCAATTTACAGAGGGAGTGTCTTTGCATTAGAGGAAGCTTGTCCCATGTTAGCAGAGAGTGAGCCTCTCATTAAGGCATTTACAGGAACTGGATGTCAAGACTGACCTACTCAGCTCAGTTTAGAAGTCTATTTCATGTCATAATGTGAAGTGGATCATTGGCTGCAAAAGCTTATTATGCACAACAGACTATTCTGGAAACACTCAGCAGGTCAGATAGCATCTGTGGAGAGAGAAGCAGAGTTAATGTTTCAGGCCTGTAAAGCTAAGAGCCTCCTCGATTTATGACGGGAGGGAGGAGCATTTAGCTTGGGATGGGAATCTAAGGGGAATCACAGGATGAGACCTATTGGCTCCATAAAATACCACACGATGAGAGATGAGTGGCAGATGAAAGTCAAAGGCATCCATCGACCTTAGAGAGAAACCCAGTGAGCACTAGAGTCCTATCCTGAGGTACCCTCGGCCACCCGGCTCCCATCAGACTCAGAGTGTGGTTTAGATATTCTGCAAGTCAGGCAGGGATGGTGGAGAGTGAGACCACAAACATTTCAGCAGAAGATGTGACATCCATCAGTCTCAGTCTTCGTTGTACTCAACAACCAAGCCGTAGCCCTCACGGGAGGGAGACGTGTACACTGTAAGGTGCAGAAGTCTTGTGTGTGTGTGTGTGTGTGTGTGTGTGTGTGTCTGTGTGTGTGTGTCTGTGTGTGTGTGTGTGTGTGTGTGTCTGTCTGTCTGTGTGTGTGTGTGTGTGTGTGTGTGTGTCTGTCTGTGTGTGTGTGTCTGTCTGTGTGTGAGTGTGTGTGTGTGTGTCTGTCTGTGTGTGTGTGTGTGTGTGTGTGTGTGTGTGTGTGTGTGTGTGTGTGTGTGTGTGTGTGTGCGCCCCCTTCTGGTTACGATCCAGTGAAGCTTTAGTGCAGAGGCATCATTCAGCCCTGACTGTGTCGGCAACTTCTAACTGTCTAACGAGAATATTGTTTGTTTAGGGGGCTCCTGAAGGAGTGATTGAACGTTGCAGTTACATCCGTTTCGGCACCACCAAGGTGCCCCTGACCCTTCGAGTAAAGGAGAAGATCCTGAGTGTGATCAAGGAGTGGGGAACAGGACGGGACACCCTCCGCTGCCTGGCTCTGGCCACACGGGACAGCCCACCCAAGAGAGAGGACATGGACCTGGAAGATGCCTCCAAGTTCATCCAGTATGAGGTGAGCAAACTTGCTTCTGCTGTGGTTGGGTGAAAGGGGGAGGGGAGAGGCTGTAGGAGTAATGTTCCTTATTCTGACCATTGCCATATCCCTGGACAACAACGCCTTCCCTGTATGTGGAAGTGTTCCTTTTAGGAGCACCAGCAGGGTCTGTGTGAAGAAGGCCTTGGCTGTGGGAGAAGAATGCGTGGGACCTCATTGAAACCTACCGAATTGTGAAAGGACTACATAGGTTGGATGTGGCGAGGATGTTTCCTATGGTGGGGGTATTCAGAACTAGAGAGCACAGCCCCAAGCTTGGGGGGGAGGGGGTGACCTTTTAGAACAGAGGTAAGGAGGAATCCTTTTAGCCAGACAGTGGTGAATTTGGGGAATGTTCTGCCACAGACTGTTGTGGAGGCCAAGTCTGTGGGAGTATTTAAGGCAGAAGTTGATTGTTTCCTGATCGGTCAGGGCATCGAAGGATATGGCGAGAAGGCAGGTGTCTAGGGTTGAGTGGGATCTGCGATCAGCCGTGGGGACTTGATGGGCTAAAAGACCTAATTCTGCTCCTATCTCTTATGGTCTTATGGCTTCAAGAGGCTTTAGTTCAGTTTGCTCACAGTATATCTGCATTCCATCAGCTACCATACCTATCGAAGGCTGAGAGCTGAAATTGTTCTGGTTCAAAGGGAGCAGGGGGTCAGACTGGATCTGAATCACCGAGATGGACTCTTGTCAGAGATCAGGACATCAGACTTGGCCTCATTGCTTCCTCCTGAATTTGATGACGTTACTGTAGAATTTGGCAGCTTATTCCTGAGGTTCTAGTTTCAATTCCAGTCACACATAAGCAGATCCAAAAGGTTGTTCAGACAAAATTTACAGAGTGAAAGATTCAACCTGCAGGAAGGCAACCAGCTGATGAAATAAATAAATAATCTGTTTTGGGCCTGAGCCCCCACATCAGGACTCTCCTGACTCTTATTGAGTCTTGATGAAGGGTCTCTGTCTGAAACATCGACTGTTTATTCCTCTCCGTAGATGCTGCCTGACCTGCTGCATTCCTCCATCATTCTGTGTGTGTTACACAAGATTCCCAGTATCTATAGTCTCCAAGGTTTCTTTTCTGTCCCCATGCCCCTCTACCTTGCTCTTCCTTTTCCTCCTCAAGGTTCAGTAAAATCTCCGTTTTGACTAAGAGCTTCATCATGTGACTGACAGTGCAGGTTTGGTCATGCTTCTGTGAAGCTCTGAGGAATATTTTGTCACTTTAAGGGTAGATCATGGACAATGTTGTCATTATTGCAAAGATCATCGGGGACTCTGTTCTGAAACAAGATGTCTGGAGGCTGCGCAGTTTCTGCATGCGAGGACGACATTTCAAAGGGACCCTGACTACTCTTCCATCTCCACCTACTACTCCCAAACAACAGGATATGCAATGCAATGTCTTCCCTTTCCCACGTCCCTTCCATCATCCAGGGACCCAAGCAGTCCTTCCAGGTGAAGCAGTGAAAATATTCCCAAATTTTTCTTTGAATTGCACCCTCTGATTTGGGGCCTGACTCAGAGAGGAGATGCAACCACCTGCCAGTTAGGTGGCTGTAGGTTCAAACCTCACTCCAGAGTCTTGTGTGTAATGCTGGCCTGATGCTGCAGTCCCAGGTAGATTCAGTGGGTCAACAGCTCTTTCAGCCTCTGAGGAAATGCTAATCAACCAACCAGTTACATGAACCCAATGATCATCTAGCTTTATTCTCCCCACATTCCCAAAGACTTTCTCCAAACTCTACCACTCACCTATGCAGAGGCCAGATAATCTACCAACCTTCATGTCTTTGGGATGTGGGAAGTCACAGAGAAAACATGCCATCTTTTGAGATGGGAGTAAGCATTTGGCACGGACCAGAAGGGCCGAGATGTTTCCGTGCTGTAACTGTTATATGGTTATATCTTCATGTCTTTGGAAAGTCACAGAGAGAACGTGAAACTCTGCACAGACAGTGCCAGAGGTCGGGACTGAACCCAGGTCACTGGAGCCATAAGACAGGTGAACTAGCTGTTCGACTGTGCAATGCGTCCTGAGCTAACGTTGCACTGCCAGAATCAAGTTCATTGTGACTTTATCAGTTATTGTTTTGTGGCAGTAGTGCAGCACAAAGACAAAAAAAATTACTCAAAATTACAAGATGGAAAAATAGTGCAAAAAATGAATAATGAGGTAGTGTTCCTGGATTATTCTGAAGCCTGACAGTGGATGGGAAGAGGCTGTTGAGTGTGTTTCCTTGATGGTAGTATTGAGGAAAGGGCACAAACCAGCTGGTAAGGGCTTTAATGATGGATGCTACCTTTTCGAGGCACCACCTCTTAAAGATGACCTTGATGGTGGGGAGGTTTGTGCTTGTGATGGAGCTAAGTGAGACTATAACCCTCTGCGGACTCGATCAATCCTGTGCCAGGCAATGATGCGACCAGTTAGAGTGCTCTCCGTGGTACATCTGTAGAAATTTGATAGACTCTTTGGTGACACCAGATCTCCTCGAGCTCCCACTGGAGTGCCAGCGTCATGATTGCATCAATATCCTGGGCCCAGGGCGGGTCCTCTGAGCTCTGACCCCCAGGAACTTGACGCTGCTCATCATTTCCATTGCAACTTTTTAATGAGGTTCCCCTGACTCCCCCCTTCCTGAAGTCCACAATCAATTCCTTGGTTTTGCTGACGTTGAGTGCTAGATTGTTGTTGTGGCACTACTCAACCAGCTGATCTACCTCGCTCCTGTACGCCGCCTCTTCACATTCTGCCGACAACACTGGTGTTAAACTTCTAGATGGCAAATATGTAAATAAAACTTCTTGTTAATGTGAGTGCGGTTGGTGGCACTCCCTGGTACGGCACTAATTCTTCTCCCTTCTCCTTTAGACTGACCTCACCTTTGTTGGCTGTGTGGGCATGTTGGACCCCCCAAGAAAGGAAGTGGTGGACTCCATCCAGATGTGTGAGAAGGCTGGTATCCGAGTGATCATGATCACAGGTGACAACAAGGGCACTGCCATCGCCATTTGCCGGCGGATTGGAATCTTTGCTGAGAATGAGGATGTGTCCGAGAAGGCATACACCGGCCGCGAGTTTGATGACCTCTCCCTGGAGGATCAGCGGGAAGCCTGCCGCGCCACACGCTGCTTTGCCCGAGTCGAGCCCTCGCACAAGTCGAAGATCATCGAGTACCTCCAGTCCTTTGACGAGATCACAGCCATGGTGAGTCTGCTTGTTGCCAGTGTTGTCACCTCTGCTGCAAGCTGCCTCCTTGCCCCAGCTTGTGCCCCCGGCTCAATGTCAATGTGATTCCACGTTTATAAACGCAAGCAATGGTCTATCTGTTAAAATAAGACATCGCCTTGCTGTTAAATGGAAGAGTTCAGTGAATGGAAAGGGCACACAGTTTGGTAGAGCAGTCTATTTGTTATAAAACCGACTGTTAGCACGTGATCTTGGGTAGCACAGTGACATACATTGTGTGATAACTTTTCTGACAGAATACCAATCCTTATTTCAATGTATTTAACTAAAGCAAACTGAAGTGCGGATCAATTTGCTGAGGAGATGTTGGGACGACGGTCTCAAGCTGTGGTCAGATGTTCAGAGTGAAGTGCAGGCGTGTGGCCCTGCTCCCAGCCAGCTCTCAACTTACACCATGACTAGTTTTCAAGGGATTTTGAATGTCCATTAATTTGTTGGAGCCACTTAAGTCTTGGGGTATGACCTTAATATCAGAAAGTTGTGTGGGCAGGGATTGATTGTCCCTTCTCAGGGCTCTGTCAGTCACACTGGGACTCAGGACGTCACTGTTCAGAACATAGAACAGAATAGTACAACAAAGGAACAGGATCCTCGGGCCACAATGTTGTGCCGAACAAGCTAAAAAGTAAATCAAAGACCCCCAAAAACTGCCCCTCCTACCTACACAATGTCCATATCCTCCATCTTCCTCATTCATGTGTCTCTTAAAAGCGTCTAATGTATTTGCCTCTACCGTTATACTGGGCAGCACATTCCAGGCATCCAACACTATGAGTAAAATAACTTGCCCCTCACATCCCCTTTGAACCTATACCCTCCGGTATGGATGGAAAAGATACTCCCTGTCTACTCTAATCATGCCTTTCATAATCTTATAAACCTCATCAGATCTCCCCTCGGCTTCTGCTGCTCCAAAGAAATTGACCCAAGCTTGTCTAGCCTCCCATGATAGCACATGCCCTCTAAACCAGGCAGAGTCCTGGTAACCTCTCCTGCACCCTCTCCAAAGCCCCAACGTCCTTCCTATCATATGTAACTGTATGCAGTACTGCAGATTTTGCCAGGGAATTTGGGCCCAGCATAAATGTGGAGGTGCTACGGAGCCAGAACTGGCCCAGGAACCCAGCAAGTACAGACCAACCAGCTTTCTACAGGAACTATATCTAATCCCATTTTATTCTGCCCACCTTCTCATCAACACCGACAACACCCAGACTCTATCACACTGACAACTGAGTGGTTAATGATCTACTGACCTGCATTTCTTTGGGATGTGGGAGGAAACGAGAACACTCAGGAAAAATCCGTACAGTCACAGGGAGAGCTGTACACAGACGGTACCTGAGGTAGGGTTTGAACAGGGATCTCTGGCACTCCAAGGCAGTCGCTCTACCAGCTGCACGTTGTGCTATTTTCCTGAAGTACGTCTGGAGCATTGAACAGCTAATAAAATGTAGTCACTGTTTATTTCAGATATACAGGCTTCAGTTTATAAGACGCTCTGAGCCCCAGACTGCATTACGTTGGTACATTGGTCTATTGTTGACAGATGTACCGAGATACAGTGAAAAACATGTCTTGCGTACTGTTTTTACAAATTAATCCGTTATAACAGTGCCTCGAGGTAGTGAAAGGGAACAAGAACAGATATAGAATAAAGCAGAACAATTTCCAAGAAAGTGCAGTGCAGGCAGACAATAAACAGCGAGATGATAACAAGTTGTTGTCAGGACAGGAATCCATCCCATCACACTAGGGGATTGTTCAGTAGTCTCAGAACTGTGAAATACAAGCTGTCTTTGTGCCTAGTGGTAATGCTTTCAGGCTTTTGTATCTTCTGTCAGATGTAAGAGGGGAGAAGGGGGAATGCCTTCAGGGTGGATGGGCTCTTTGACGATGCTGGCTACTTTACTGAGGCTGCAAGAAGTGTAGCGAGGTCCAGGAGTGGTTTTCTACCCGAGCTGTGGACATAGACAGCACTTAATTTGTGGAAATGATCATCAAAGAGATGTTGAATGGCTCTCTACTTCTGAATTTGAGTAGAATTCCTGGAGCAACCACTGATGCTTCTTTCTCTGCAGACTGGAGATGGTGTTAATGACGCCCCTGCTCTAAAGAAGGCTGAAATTGGGATTGCAATGGGCTCAGGAACAGCTGTGGCCAAGACGGCATCAGAAATGGTACTGTCAGATGACAACTTCTCTACCATAGTGTCAGCAGTTGAGGAGGGTCGAGCTATTTACAACAACATGAAGCAGTTTATTCGCTACCTCATCTCCTCCAACGTGGGCGAAGTGGTCTGGTAAGGCTTTGTTCTTCTCAAGTTGGCAGTCAATGACCTGCTGCCTTAGGTTTCAGCACACGCTGTGTTCTGCTTCTGGGAGCAACTGCCTACTCTCACCCTTCTGTTCTGGGTTTGCCCAGGGCTTGAAGGAATTGCTTCAGGTCACACACATCATAAGCTTGAAATAGTGGATCTAGCCTCGGCAATGAAGAAGTCTGAACCAGTCTGGTCCCAGTCCCACTTCCAGTCTGGCCCCCATCTGCTCCCAGTCTGCTGCCCGTCCAGTCCCCGTCTGCTCCCAGTCCGCTCCCGGTCCGGCCCCCGTCTGCTCCCAGTCCGCTCCCGGTCCAGCCCCCGTCTGCTCCCAGTCCGCTCCCGGTCCGGCCCCCGTCTGCTCCCAGTCCGCTCCCGGTCCGGCCCCCGTCTGCTCCCAGTCCGCTCCCGGTCTAGCCCCTGTCTGCTTCCAGTCTGCTCTCGGTCCAATCCCGGTTCAGCCCCTGGTCCAGCCCCAGTCTTTCCCCATTGTGGTCCAGCCATCAATCTCTTTACTAATTTTGTGAGGCTAATTTTTTAGCCAACTTGCAGTATATAGTTAGGTGTTGAGCCCCGAGTATGTTAATGCAGACCTGCCACTTTTTGTTGCGTCTTTATCCTGAAGTTAGTTACTGACAAGCAGCTTCCTGGAGCTGCCATCTTAAGCAAAGATTTCCATCTGCATAAAGAAGGGTCCAGGACAAACAACTGGTCATAGAAAATAAAAACTCCTCCTCCTCTGATCCACCAACTGCAGTGGTTCTATTCATAAAGAAGTGGACTGCTGGTAAAGACTGGGTGGTTATGGGTCACCTGCCCTCACACACAGTCGTATACACTAGGTGCTGCCCTCTGTGGTCTAATGTAAGCCCCCGGATCAGTGTACAGGGTCCTTCCTTCATTCCCTCCTGTTGCCTGCTCCAGCCGAGTGGAGATTGAAGCTTCAGATAGTCTGGGGGCCGTGAACCCGGGATGGGGCAGAGGCGGTGTAAAACCCCAGCATTGACTGGGGCATTTACTGTTATGATAACTTGCCTGGATCGCTGTTTGCTTTGGTTTACATTCTGATCACTCTTCCTCATTTTCCGTTAGCATTTTCCTCACTGCCATCCTGGGCTTGCCCGAAGCGTTGATCCCAGTCCAGCTGCTCTGGGTGAACTTGGTGACCGACGGCCTGCCCGCCACTGCCTTGGGCTTCAACCCTCCTGACCTGGACATCATGAGCAAGCCACCCCGAAATCCCAAGGAGTCGCTCATCAGCGGCTGGCTCTTCTTCCGCTATATCGCCATTGGAGGTAAGCGGCCAGACCACGTCTCTCCGGCCAGACACGAATCACTTGCCCTTCTGCTTATTTACTCTGCTTCAGGATACGAGTATCATCAGTGAGGCCCCGTTTATCGCCCACCCCGATTGTTTGAACCACCACAGTCCTTCTGGAGGAAGGTGCTGTTGGGAAGGGAATTCTGGGATTTAGACCCAGTGATAGTAAAGGAATGGCGATATATTTCCAAGACTGGATGGTACATGACTTGTAGGGAAACTATATTCCGTGCACATACAGCAGGCTGTCTGAAGTTGTAGTAGTGTTCGCCTGTGCCTGTTGCCCCTGCCGTTCTCAGTGGTAGAGGTTATGCTATTGGAGGAGGTGTAGGCAGGCAAGTAGTTGCATGTGTTCAGCCATCTGGTGCCTCTGAAATGGAGGCCATTGGAACTAAGGAATCTGGGGCGTTGTAGTTTGAACTGTATCTCCTGGTTATATCAACTGTATACCAGTGTATCTCTCCTACTGATTGCATTGGCACTGGAATGTACAGCAACACTTGCAAGTGGTGTGTTGGTTGTTAACCCAAATAACACGTTTTACTAGGTTTCAATATGCATGTGATAAATAATTCTGAATCTTGAATGCATTGTCAGTAGGAGTTGATTCCAATCTGGTAACCAACCAGGGAGGAAAGTCTTCTGCCCAGATGCGCGGACAACTTTCAGCCTCCATCCACGGCCTTGGAGTGGCTGCAGAACAAAAGCAGCATTACAGGACAGATCCCTGGGATGGTCCAGGGCTGGGATCTCTCTCTGCTAAGGCAGCATCAGGCTGATTCGAATTAGCTAAAGAACCAGAGGGGAAATGACTCTTCTTGCTCTTAGTTGATTCTGATAGATGAAAGTGAAGGGGAGAGTCAGTTCTGGAAGCTTTCAGCAGAGAATCGTATGTAGGCTTGGGATGGCAGCTCTGCGGGGTTGTGACGAAAGACGAAACCAGAGTGTGGGATGCGATGGAGCTAACGCATGTCAGATGGGCAGAACGTCTGCATCCTCTGCTCCTGTTTCCAGCCAGAAGGCAGAGCTGCTGGGGTGGCAGGCGGTCGTAGGTTTCCTAGTTGCACGGTGCTCTCCTCCTGTCTGTCCCCCTTCCTTACCCTGCTCATTGGTCTCTTCCAGTTTACGTTGGCCTTGCAACCGTTGGAGCAGCTACCTGGTGGTTCATGTACGACGACAGCGGTCCACAGGTCACCTTCAACCAGCTGGTAATGGAGATGGGATGTATCCTCCCATGGGGGACGGGGGGAGGATGAGGGTGGCGACGCTCGGTTCAGTAACGGCCAATCTATAGGAACTGTAACTGATGGGTGAAGTCTCAATCATTACTTACTATTGACAATCTGTTAGAAAGTCCTACCCATGGATTTTTAGTTGTGTTCACTGCCTTGATCCAGCACCACTACCCAATCGAATCCAAGCCAGACAAAAACAGATGGTTAAAGGTTTTCTTGCTATATTCGGGGAGTCTTCGCCCGAGTCTGAATGTCGTAAATAACAGTCTGTTTCAGCAAGCACTTCATTGTGTTCAGCCCTTTGAGCTGACCCGCGGAGTGATGCAGTGTTGCCTGGGGACTGTGCTGCCAGTCTGAGATAATTACTTTCACAAAGACTCTATTAATCATCCTGATGCCAAGAGCACAGCAGGCCATCGATAATCGAGTGCAGGCTGTCACATCAGAGAAAGGGCAAGTGTACACATCTCTCCAACCTCTCACTCAACGCAAACCATGCTGTGTATCGTCCTCACCCAAACACAGGCCACTCTGTGTACTGACCCACAAACACTGGTCACTCCGTACTGACCTTCCCCAAACACAGGCCACTCTGTACTTGACCTTCCCCAAACACAGGCCACTCTGTGTACTGACCTTCCACAAACACAGGCCACTCTGTACCTGACCTTCCACAAACACAGGCCACTCTGTGTACTGACCCAAAAACACTGGTGTCTCTGTACTGACCTTCCCCAAACACAGGCCACTCTGTACCTGACCTTCCACAAACACAGGCCACTCTGTACCTGACCTTCCCCAAACACAGGCCACTCTGTACCTGACCTTCCCCAAACACAGGCCACTCTGTACCTGACCTTCCCCAAACACAGGCCACTCTGTGCACTTACCTTCCACAAACACCGGCCACTCTGTGTACTGACCCACAAACACTGGTCACTCTGTATTGACCTTCCCCAAACACAGGCCACTCTGTACTGACTTTCCACAAACACAGGCCACTCTGTACTGACCTTCCCCAAACACAGGCCACTCTGTACCTGACCTTCCCCAAACACAGGCCACTCTGTGCACTTACCTTCCACAAACACCGGCCACTCTGTGTACTGACCCACAAACGCTGGTCACTCTGTACTGACCTTCCCCAAACACAGGCCACTCTGTACCTGACCTTCCCCAAACACAGGCCACTCTGTACTGACCCACAAACACAGGCCACTCGGTACCTGACCTTCCCCAAACACAGGCCACTCTGTACCTGACCTTCCCCAAACACAGGCCACTCTGTGCACTTACCTTCCACAAACACCGGCCACTCTGTGTACTGACCCACAAACGTTGGTCACTCTGTACTGACCTTCCCCAAACACAGGCCACTCTGTACCTGACCTTCCCCAAACACAGGCCACTCTGTACCTGACCTTCCCCAAACACAGGCCACTCTGTACTGACCCACAAACACAGGCCGCTCTGTGTACTGACCTTCCACAAGCACAGGCCACTCTGTACTGACCCACAAACACTGGTCACTCTGTACTGACCTTCCACAAACACAGGCCACTCTGTACCTGACCTTCCCCAAACACAGGCCACTCTGTGCACTTACATTCCACAAACACCAGCCACTCTGTGTACTGACCTTCCACAAACACTGATCACTCTGTACTGACCTTCCCCAAACACAGGCCACTCTGTACTGACCTTCCCCAAACACAGGCCACTCTGTACTGACCTTCCACAAACACTGGTCACTCTGTACTGACCTTCCACAATCACAGGCCACTCTGTACTGACCTTCCACAAACACCGGCCACTCTGTGTACTGACCCACAAACACCGGCCACTCTGTGTACTGACCCACAAACACTGGTCACTCTGTACCTGACCTTCCCCAAACACAGGCCACTCTGTACCTGACCTTCCCCAAACACAGGCCGCTCTGTGTACTGACCTTCCCCAAACACAGGCCGCTCTGTGTACTGACCTTCCACAAACACAGGCCGCTCTGTGTACTGACCTTCCACAAACACTGACCACTCTGTACTCTGACCTTCCACAAACACTGGCCACTCTGTACTCTAACCTTCCACAAACACTGGCCACTCTGTGTACTGACCTTCCACAAACACAGGCCACTCTGTGCACTTACCTTCCACAAACACAGGCCACTCTGTGTACTGACCTTCCACAAACACAGGCCACTCTGTGTACTGACCTTCCCCAAACACAGGCCACTCTGTACCTGACCTTCCCCAAACACAGGCCACTCTGTACCTGACCTTCCCCAAACACAGGCCGCTCTGTACGTGACCTTCCCCAAACACAGGCCGCTCTGTACATGACCTTCCCCAAACACAGGCCGCTCTGTGTACTGACCTTCCCCAAACACAGACCACTCTGTGCACTTACCTTCCACAAACACCGGCCACTCTGTGTACTGACCCACAAACGTTGGTCACTCTGTACTGACCTTCCCCAAACACAGGCCACTCTGTACCTGACCTTCCCCAAACACAGGCCACTCTGTACTGACCCACAAACACAGGCCACTCTGTACCTGACCTTCCCCAAACACAGGCCACTCTGTACTGACCCACAAACACAGGCCGCTCTGTGTACTGACCTTCCACAAGCACAGGCCACTCTGTACTGACCCACAAACACTGGTCACTCTGTACTGACCTTCCACAAACACAGGCCACTCTGTACCTGACCTTCCCCAAACACAGGCCACTCTGTGCACTTACATTCCACAAACACCAGCCACTCTGTGTACTGACCTTCCACAAACACTGGTCACTCTGTACTGACCTTCCCCAAACACAGGCCACTCTGTACTGACCTTCCCCAAACACAGGCCACTCTGTACTGACCTTCCACAAACACTGGTCACTCTGTACTGACCTTCCACAAACACAGGCCACTCTGTACTGACCTTCCACAAACACCGGCCACTCTGTGTACTGACCCACAAACACCGGCCACTCTGTGTACTGACCCACAAACACTGGTCACTCTGTACCTGACCTTCCCCAAACACAGGCCACTCTGTACCTGACCTTCCCCAAACACAGGCCGCTCTGTGTACTGACCTTCCCCAAACACAGGCCGCTCTGTGTACTGACCTTCCACAAACACAGGCCGCTCTGTGTACTGACCTTCCACAAACACTGACCACTCTGTACTCTGACCTTCCACAAACACTGGCCACTCTGTACTCTAACCTTCCACAAACACTGGCCACTCTGTGTACTGACCTTCCACAAACACAGGCCACTCTGTGCACTTACCTTCCACAAACACAGGCCACTCTGTGCACTTACCTTCCACAAACACAGGCCACTCTGTGTACTGACCTTCCCCAAACACAGGCCGCTCTGTGTACTGACCTTCCACAAACACAGGCCGCTCTGTGTACTGACCTTCCACAAACACTGACCACTCTGTACTCTGACCTTCCACAAACACTGGCCACTCTGTACTCTAACCTTCCACAAACACTGGCCACTCTGTGTACTGACCTTCCACAAACACAGGCCACTCTGTGCACTTACCTTCCACAAACACAGGCCACTCTGTGTACTGACCTTCCACAAACACAGGCCACTCTGTACCTGACCTTCCCCAAACACAGGCCGCTCTGTACGTGACCTTCCCCAAACACAGGCCGCTCTGTACATGACCTTCCCCAAACACAGGCCGCTCTGTGTACTGACCTTCCACAAACACAGGTCACTCTGTGTACTGACCTTCCACAAACACTGACCACTCTGTACTCTGACCTTCCACAAACACTGGCCACTCTGTGTACTGACCTTCCCCAAACACAGGCCACTCTGTACTCTGACCTTCCACAAACACTGGCCACTCTGTGTACTGACCTTCCACAAACACAGGCCACTCTGTGCACTTACCTTCCACAAACACAGGCCACTCTGTGTACTGACCTTCCACAAACACAGGCCACTCTGTGCACTTACCTTCCACAAACACAGGCCACTCTGTGTACTGACCTTCTACAAACACAGGCCGTTTTGTGTACTGACCGTCCACAAACACTGGCTGCTCTGTGTACTGAGCTTCCACAAACACAGGCCACTCAGTGTACTGACCTTCCACAAACACAGGCCGCTCTGTGTACTGACCTTCCACAAACACAGGCCACTCTGTGCACTTACCTTCCACAAACACAGGCCACTCTGTGTACTGACCTTCTACAAACACAGGCCGTTTTGTGTACTGACCGTCCACAAACACTGGCTGCTCTGTGTACTGAGCTTCCCCAAACACAGGCCGCTCTGTACGTGACCTTCCCCAAACACAGGCCGCTCTGTACGTGACCTTCCCCAAACACAGGCCGCTCTGTACGTGACCTTCCCCAAACACAGGCCGATCTGTGTACTGACCTTCCACAAACACAGGCCACTCTGTGTGCTGACCTTCCACAAACACCGACCACTCTGTACTCTGACCTTCCACAAACACTGGCCACTCTGTGTACTGACCTTCCCCAAACAGAGGCCTCTCTGTGTACTGACCTTCCCCAAACACAGGCCTCTCTGTGTACTGACCTTCCCCAAACACAGGCCTCTCTGTACTCTGACCTTCCACAAACACAGGCCGCTCTGTGTACTGACCTTCCACAAACACTGGCCACTCTGTGTACTGACCTTCCACAAACACAGGCCGCTCTGTGTACTGACCTTCCCCAAACACAGGCCACTCTGTGCACTTACCTTCCACAAACACCGGCCACTCTGTGTACTGACCCACAAACGTTGGTCACTCTGTACTGACCTTCCCCAAACACAGGCCACTCTGTACCTGACCTTCCCCAAACACAGGCCACTCTGTACTGACCCACAAACACAGGCCACTCTGTACCTGACCTTCCCCAAACACAGGCCACTCTGTACTGACCCACAAACACAGGCCGCTCTGTGTACTGACCTTCCACAAGCACAGGCCACTCTGTACTGACCCACAAACACTGGTCACTCTGTACTGACCTTCCACAAACACAGGCCACTCTGTACCTGACCTTCCCCAAACACAGGCCACTCTGTGCACTTACATTCCACAAACACCAGCCACTCTGTGTACTGACCTTCCACAAACACTGGTCACTCTGTACTGACCTTCCCCAAACACAGGCCACTCTGTACTGACCTTCCCCAAACAAAGGCCACTCTGTACTGACCTTCCACAAACACTGGTCACTCTGTACTGACCTTCCACAAACACAGGCCACTCTGTACTGACCTTCCACAAACACCGGCCACTCTGTGTACTGACCCACAAACACCGACCACTCTGTGTACTGACCCACAAACACTGGTCACTCTGTACCTGACCTTCCCCAAACACAGGCCACTCTGTGTACTGACCTTCCACAAACACAGGCCGCTCTGTGTACTGACCTTCCACAAACACTGACCACTCTGTACTCTGACCTTCCACAAACACTGGCCACTCTGTACTCTAACCCTCCACAAACACTGGCCACTCTGTGTACTGACCTTCCACAAACACAGGCCACTCTGTGCACTTACCTTCCACAAACACAGGCCACTCTGTGTACTGACCTTCCACAAACACAGGCCACTCTGTACCTGACCTTCCCCAAACACAGGCCGCTCTGTACGTGACCTTCCCCAAACACAGGCCGCTCTGTACATGACCTTCCCCAAACACAGGCCGCTCTGTGTACTGACCTTCCACAAACACAGGTCACTCTGTGTACTGACCTTCCACAAACACTGACCACTCTGTACTCTGACCTTCCACAAACACTGGCCACTCTGTGTACTGACCTTCCCCAAACACAGGCCACTCTGTACTTTGACCTTCCACAAACACTGGCCACTCTGTGTACTGACCTTCCACAAACACAGGCCACTCTGTGCACTTACCTTCCACAAACACAGGCCACTCTGTGTACTGACCTTCCACAAACACAGGCCACTCTGTGCACTTACCTTCCACAAACACAGGCCACTCTGTGTACTGACCTTCTACAAACACAGGCCGTTTTGTGTACTGACCGTCCACAAACACTGGCTGCTCTGTGTACTGAGCTTCCACAAACACAGGCCACTCAGTGTACTGACCTTCCACAAACACAGGCCGCTCTGTGTACTGACCTTCCACAAACACAGGCCACTCTGTGCACTTACCTTCCACAAACACAGGCCACTCTGTGTACTGACCTTCTACAAACACAGGCCGTTTTGTGTACTGACCGTCCACAAACACTGGCTGCTCTGTGTACTGAGCTTCCCCAAACACAGGCCGCTCTGTACGTGACCTTCCCCAAACACAGGCTGCTCTGTACGTGACCTTCCCCAAACACAGGCCGCTCTGTACGTGACCTTCCCCAAACACAGGCCGATCTGTGTACGGACCTTCCACAAACACAGGCCACTCTGTGTGCTGACCTTCCACAAACACTGACCACTCTGTACTCTGACCTTCCACAAACACTGGCCACTCTGTGTACTGACCTTCCCCAAACAGAGGCCTCTCTGTGTACTGACCTTCCCCAAACACAGGCCTCTCTGTGTACTGACCTTCCCCAAACACAGGCCTCTCTGTACTCTGACCTTCCACAAACACAGGCCGCTCTGTGTACTGACCTTCCACAAACACTGGCCACTCTGTGTACTGACCTTCCACAAACACAGGCCGCTCTGTGTACTGACCTTCCCCAAACACAGGCCACTCTGTGCACTTACCTTCCACAAACACCGGCCACTCTGTGTACTGACCCACAAACGTTGGTCACTCTGTACTGACCTTCCCCAAACACAGGCCACTCTGTACCTGACCTTCCCCAAACACAGGCCACTCTGTACTGACCCACAAACACAGGCCACTCTGTACCTGACCTTCCCCAAACACAGGCCACTCTGTACTGACCCACAAACGTTGGTCACTCTGTACTGACCTTCCACAAGCACAGGCCACTCTGTACTGACCCACAAACACTGGTCACTCTGTACTGACCTTCCACAAACACAGGCCACTCTGTACCTGACCTTCCCCAAACACAGGCCACTCTGTGCACTTACATTCCACAAACACCAGCCACTCTGTGTACTGAACTTCCACAAACACTGGTCACTCTGTACTGACCTTCCCCAAACACAGGCCACTCTGTACTGACCTTCCACAAACACTGGTCACTCTGTACTGACCTTCCACAAACACAGGCCACTCTGTACTGACCTTCCACAAACACCGGCCACTCTGTGTACTGACCTTCCACAAACACCGGCCACTCTGTGTACTGACCCACAAACACTGGTCACTCTGTACCTGACCTTCCCCAAACACAGGCCACTCTGTACCTGACCTTCCCAAACACAGGCCGCTCTGTGTACTGACCTTCCCCAAACACAGGCCGCTCGGTGTACTGACCTTCCACAAACACAGGCCGCTCTGTGTACTGACCTTCCACAAACACTGACCACTCTGTACTCTGACCTTCCACAAACACTGGCCACTCTGTACTCTAACCTTCCACAAACACTGGCCACTCTGTGTACTGACCTTCCACAAACACAGGCCACTCTGTGCACTTACCTTCCACAAACACAGGCCACTCTGTGTACTGACCTTCCACAAACACAGGCCACTCTGTGTACTGACCTTCCCCAAACACAGGCCACTCTGTACCTGACCTTCCCCAAACACAGGCCACTCTGTACCTGACCTTCCCCAAACACAGGCCGCTCTGTACGTGACCTTCCCCAAACACAGGCCGCTCTGTACATGACCTTCCCCAAACACAGGCCGCTCTGTGTACTGACCTTCCACAAACACAGGTCACTCTGTGTACTGACCTTCCACAAACACTGACCACTCTGTACTCTGACCTTCCACAAACACTGGCCACTCTGTGTACTGACCTTCCCCAAACACAGGCCACTCTGTACTCTGACCTTCCACAAACACTGGCCACTCTGTGTACTGACCTTCCACAAACACAGGCCACTCTGTGCACTTACCTTCCACAAACACAGGCCACTCTGTGTACTGACCTTCCACAAACACAGGCCACTCTGTGCACTTACCTTCCACAAACACAGGCCACTCTGTGTACTGACCTTCTACAAACACAGGCCGTTTTGTGTACTGACCTTCCACAAACACAGGCCACTCTGTGCACTGACCTTCCACAAACACAGGCCACTCTGTGCACTTACCTTCCACAAACACAGGCCACTCTGTGTACTGACCTTCTACAAACACAGGCCGTTTTGTGTACTGACCGTCCACAAACACTGGCTGCTCTGTGTACTGAGCTTCCCCAAACACAGGCCGCTCTGTACGTGACCTTCCCCAAACACAGGCCGCTCTGTACGTGACCTTCCCCAAACACAGGCCGCTCTGTACGTGACCTTCCCCAAACACAGGCCGATCTGTGTACTGACCTTCCACAAACACAGGCCACTCTGTGTGCTGACCTTCCACAAACACTGACCACTCTGTACTCTGACCTTCCACAAACACTGGCCACTCTGTGTACTGACCTTCCCCAAACAGAGGCCTCTCTGTGTACTGACCTTCCCCAAACACAGGCCTCTCTGTGTACTGACCTTCCCCAAACACAGGCCTCTCTGTACTCTGACCTTCCACAAACACAGGCCGCTCTGTGTACTGACCTTCCACAAACACTGGCCACTCTGTGTACTGACCTTCCACAAACACAGGCCGCTCTGTGTACTGACCTTCCACAAACACAGGCCGCTCTGTGTACTGATCTTCCCCAAACACAGGTCTCTCTGTGTACTGACCTTCCCCAAACACAGGCCGCTCTGTGTACTGACCTTCCCCAAACACAGGCCGCTCTGTGTACTGACCTTCCACAAACACAGGCCGCTCTGTGTACTGACCTTCCACAAACACTGACCACTCTGTACTCTGACCTTCCACAAACACTGGCCACTCTGTACTCTAACCTTCCACAAACACTGGCCACTCTGTGTACTGACCTTCCACAAACACAGGCCACTCTGTGCACTTACCTTCCACAAACACAGGCCACTCTGTGCACTTACCTTCCACAAACACAGGCCACTCTGTGTACTGACCTTCCCCAAACACAGGCCACTCTGTACCTGACCTTCCCCAAACACAGGCCACTCTGTACCTGACCTTCCCCAAACACAGGCCGCTCTGTACGTGACCTTCCCCAAACACAGGCCGCTCTGTACATGACCTTCCCCAAACACAGGCCGCTCTGTGTACTGACCTTCCCCAAACACAGGCCGCTCTGTGTACTGACCTTCCACAAACACAGGCCGCTCTGTGTACTGACCTTCCACAAACACTGACCACTCTGTACTCTGACCTTCCACAAACACTGGCCACTCTGTACTCTAACCTTCCACAAACACTGGCCACTCTGTGTACTGACCTTCCACAAACACAGGCCACTCTGTGCACTTACCTTCCACAAACACAGGCCACTCTGTGTACTGACCTTCCACAAACACAGGCCACTCTGTGTACTGACCTTCCCCAAACACAGGCCACTCTGTACCTGACCTTCCCCAAACACAGGCCACTCTGTACCTGACCTTCCCCAAACACAGGCCGCTCTGTACGTGACCTTCCCCAAACACAGGCCGCTCTGTACGTGACCTTCCCCAAACACAGGCCGCTCTGTGTACTGACCTTCCACAAACACAGGCCGC
The DNA here is from genome assembly GCF_048418815.1 of Hemitrygon akajei. Taxonomy (NCBI): domain Eukaryota; kingdom Metazoa; phylum Chordata; class Chondrichthyes; order Myliobatiformes; family Dasyatidae; genus Hemitrygon; species Hemitrygon akajei. Next base: position 51,736,569 of record NC_133131.1, read on the forward strand.
TCTGTGTACTGACCTTCCACAAACACAGGTCACTCTGTGTACTGACCTTCCACAAACACTGACCACTCTGTACTCTGACCTTCCACAAACACTGGCCAATCTGTGTACTGACCTTCCCCAAACACAGGCCACTCTGTACTCTGACCTTCCACAAACACTGGCCACTCTGTGTACTGACCTTCCCCAAACACAGGCCACTCTGTACTCTAACCTTCCACAAACACTGGCCACTCTGTGTACTGACCTTCCACAAACACAGGCCACTCTGTGCACTTACCTTCCACAAACACAGGCCACTCTGTGTACTGACCTTCCACAAACACAGGCCACTCTGTGTACTGACCTTCCCCAAACACAGGCCACTCTGTGTACTGACCTTCCCCAAACACAGGCCACTCTGTACCTGACCTTCCCCAAACACAGGCCGCTCTGTACGTGACCTTCCCCAAACACAGGCCGCTCTGTACATGACCTTCCCCAAACACAGGCCTCTCTGTGTACTGACCTTCCACAAACTCTGACCACTCTGTACTCTGACCTTCCACAAACACTGGCCACTCTGTGTACTGACCTTCCACAAACACAGGCCACTCTGTGCACTTACCTTCCACAAACACAGGCCACTCTGTGTACTGACCTTCCACAAACACAGGCCACTCTGTGCACTTACCTTCCACAAACACAGGCCACTCTGTGTACTGACCTTCTACAAACACAGGCCGTTTTGTGTACTGACCATCCACAAACACTGGCTGCTCTGTGTACTGAGCTTCCACAAACACAGGCCACTCAGTGTACTGACCTTCCACAAACACAGGCCGCTCTGTGTACTGACCTTCCACAAACACAGGCCACTCTGTGCACTTACCTTCCACAAACACAGGCCACTCTGTGTACTGACCTTCTACAAACACAGGCCGTTTTGTGTACTGACCGTCCACAAACACTGGCTGCTCTGTGTACTGAGCTTCCCCAAACACAGGCCGCTCTGTACGTGACCTTCCCCAAACACAGGCCGCTCTGTACGTGACCTTCCCCAAACACAGGCCGCTCTGTACGTGACCTTCCCCAAACACAGGCCGATCTGTGTACTGACCTTCCACAAACACAGGCCACTCTGTGTGCTGACCTTCCACAAACACTGGCCACTCTATGTACTGACCTTCCCCAAACAGAGGCCTCTCTGTGTACTGACCTTCCCCAAACACAGGCCTCTCTGTGTACTGACCTTCCACAAACACAGGCCTCTCTGTACTCTGACCTTCCACAAACACAGGCCGCTCTGTGTACTGACCTTCCACAAACACTGGCCACTCTGTGTACTGACCTTCCCCAAACACAGGCCTCTCTGTGTACTGACCTTCCCCAAACACAGGCCTCTCTGTACTCTGACCTTCCACAAACACAGGCCGCTCTGTGTACTGACCTTCCACAAACACAGGCCGCTCTGTGTACTGACCTTCCACAAACACAGGCCGCTCTGTGTACTGATCTTCCCCAAACACAGGTCTCTCTGTGTACTGACCTTCCCCAAACACAGGCCTCTCTGTACTCTGACCTTCCACAAACACAGGCCACTCTGTGTACTGACCTTCCCCAAACACAGGCCTCTCTGTATTCTGACCTTCCCCAAACACAGGCCGCTCTGTGTACTGACCTTCCACAAACACAGGCCACTCTGTGTACTGACTTTCCCCAAACACAGGTCTCTCTGTGTACTGACCTTCCCCAAACACAGGCCTCTCTGTACTCTGACCTTCCACAAACACAGGCCACTCTGTGTACTGACCTTCCACAAACACAGGCCGCTCTGTGTACTGACCTTCCCCAAACACAGGCCACTCTGTACTCTGACCTTCCACAAACACTGGCCACTCTGTGTACTGACCTTCCACAAACACAGGCCACTCTGTGCACTGACCTTCCTCAAACACAGGCCGCTCTGTGTACTGACGTTCCACAAACACAGGCCACTCTGTGTACTGACCTTCCACAAACACTGGCCACTTTGTACTCTGACCTTCCACAAACACAGGCCGCTCTGTGTACTGACCTTCCACAAACACAGGCCGCTCTGTGTACTGACCTTCCCCAAACACAGGTCTCTCTGTGTACTGACCTTCCCCAAACACAGGCCTCTCTGTACTCTGACCTTCCACAAACACAGGCCACTCTGTGTACTGACCTTCCACAAACACAGGCCACTCTGTGTACTGACCTTCCACAAACACAGGCCGCTCTGTGTACTGACCTTCCCCAAACACAGGCCACTCTGTGCACTGACCTTCCACAAACACAGGCCACTCTGTGCACTGACCTTCCTCAAACACAGGCCGCTCTGTGTATTGACCTTCCACAAACACTGACCACTCTGTGCACTGACCTTCCTCAAACACAGGCCACTCTGTGTACTGACCTTCCACAAACACTGGCCACTTTGTACTCTGACCTTCCACAAACACAGGCCGCTCTGTGTACTGACCTTCCCCAAACACAGGCCGCTCTGTGTACTGACCTTCCACAAACAATCGTCTTCCCGCTGGCCATCACCTGCCCAGCCACACTTGCACGTACATCAGAATCAGTGTTAATCAGGCGTAATATCACAGTCACACGTGGTGAAATGTGTTGTTTTGTGGCAGCAGTACATTGCAATAGCCAATAATAAAAACTATAAATGATAATAAGAGTATAACAAATGAAATGAGTAGTTAGAAACCGAGGGGGAAATAGTGAAGTAGTGAGGATTAGATGGCTATCCAATCAGAAACCTGCTGGTGGAGGGGATGAAGCTGTTCCAAAACTTTCGAGCGTGCCCCCTCCCTGATTGTAGCAATTGAAAAGCGCATGTCCTGGGTGATGGGGGTACTTAATGATGGATGGCACCTTATGGGGCATCGTCTTTTGAAGGGCTCTCCTGTATGTACCCACGGCAGATGCACTGTCTGATGAGTGATACCAGTAATGTAACAGCATGCAGACTGTGACAGGCAGTGTGTCTGCCATTTCTGAGTTCTGATCACCCATATGGCTGGAGAGGCACTCCTCAGATCTCTACATTGGTGAAGAATTTACAGCTGGGATCTCCCTGCTTTGAATCTCAGCACTCTGCTGTTGTTGGCTAACAGCCCCCTCTCAGAGCAACCCTCATCTACACACTCCCCTGTTTGTTCTCTTGCATATGCCTACCAACTCCACTATTCCCACTGCCAATTGCCAAATACACACTTGGAGCAATTCATATCTAATTAACCATCCCCAATCTCACCTTGGAAATGAGGAAGGAAACTGGAGCATCGGGGGGAGCAAGCAGACTCCACACAGACAGCACCCGAGGTTGGGATTGAACACCTGTCACTGGCTCAGCACTGATAGCTCTTCACAAATAAACGGGAGCTTCCTGTGGGCTTCCATCTCTCTGTGGTCCACAGCTTCCCTGTGTAACACTAGGGGCAGATCGAGACTCACTGGGGCAGATAAAGGACCCCAGATAAGGCCAGCAGGGGAGCTGGGAACTGGAGTGGACTGAAGGGTAAGAGAATGGGGCCACTCCAGCAGGGGAGCTGGGAATTGGAGTGGACGGCTGGATGAGAGCAGGGAGCCACTCCAGCAGGGGAGCTGGGAACTGGAGTGGAAGGAAGGGTGAGAGCAGGGAGCCACTCCAGCAGGGGAGCTGGGAATTGGAGTGGACGGAAAGGTGAGTGTAGGGAGCCACTCCAGCAGGGGAGCTGGGAACTGGAGTGGAAGGAAGGGTGAGAGAATGGAGCCACTCCAGCAGGGGAGCTGGGAATTGGAGTGGACGGAAGGGTGAGAGCTGTGAGCCACTCCAGCAGGGGAGCTGGGAATTGGAGTGGACGGAAGGGTGAGAGCAGGGAGCCACTCCAGCAGTGGAGCTGGGAATTGGAGTGGAAGGAAGGGTGAGAGAATGGGGCCACTCCAGCAGGAGAGCTGGGAACTGGAGTGGACGGAAGGGTGAGAGCAGGGAGCCACTCCAGCAGGGGAGCTGGGAATTGGAGTGGACGGAAGGGTGAGAGAATGGGGCCACTCCAGCATTGGAGCTGGGAATTGGAGTGGACGGAAGGGTGAGAGCAGGGAGCCACTCCAGCAGGGGAGCTGGGAATTGGAGTGGACGGAAGGGTGAGAGCAGGGAGCCACTCCAGCAGGGGAGCTGGGAATTGGAGTGGACGGAAGGGTGAGAGCAGGGAGCCACTCCAGCAGGGGAGCTGGGAATTGGAGTGGACGGAAGGGTGAGAGCAGGGAACCACTCCAGCAGGGGAGCTGGGAATTGGAGTGGACGGAAGGGTGAGTGTAGGAGCCACTCCAGCAGGGGAGCTGGGAACTGGAGTGGAAGGAAGGGTGAGAGCAGGGAGCCACTCCAGCAGGGGAGCTGGGAACTGTTGTGGAAGGAAGGGTGAGAGCAGGGAGCCACTCCAGCAGGGGAGCTGGGAATTGGAGTGGACGGAAGGGTGAGCCCAGGGAGCCACTCCAGCAGGGGAGCTGGGAATTGGAGTGGACGGAAGGGTGAGTGCAGGGAGCCACTCCAGCAGGGGAGCTGGGAATTGGAGTGGACGGAAGGGTGAGTGTAGGGAGCCACTCCAGCAGGGGAGCTGGGAACTGGAGTGGAAGGAAGGGTGAGAGAATGGAGCCACTCCAGCAGGGGAGCTGGGAATTGGAGTGGACGGAAGGGTGAGAGCTGTGAGCCACTCCAGCAGGGGAGCTGGGAATTGGAGTGGACGGAAGGGTGAGAGCAGGGAGCCACTCCAGCAGTGGAGCTGGTAATTGGAGTGGAAGGAAGGGTGAGAGAATGGAGCCACTCCAGCAGGGGAGCTGGGAATTGGAGTGGACGGAAGGGTGAGAGCAGGGAGCCACTCCAGCAGGGGAGCTGGGAATTGGAGTGGACGGAAGGGTGAGAGATTGGAGCCACTCCAGCAGGGGAGCTGGGAATTGGAGTGGACAGAAGGGTGAGAGCAGGGAGCCACTCCAGCAGGGGAGCTGGGAATTGGAGTGGACGGAAGGGTGAGAGCAGGGAGCCACTCCAGCAGGGGAGCTGGGAATTGGAGTGGACGGAAGGGTGAGAGCAGGGAGCCACTCCAGCAGGGGAGCTGGGAATTGGAGTGGACGGAAGGGTGAGAGCAGGGAACCACTCCAGCAGGGGAGCTGGGAACTGGAGTGGAAGGAAGGGTGAGAGAACGGGGCCACTCCAGCAGGGGAGCTGGGAATTGGAGTGGACGGAAGGGTGAGAGAATGGGGCCACTCCAGCAGGGGAGCTGGGTATTGGAGTGGACGGAAGGGTGAGAGCAGGGAGCAACTCCAGCAGGGGAGCTGGGAACTGGAGTGGAAGGAAGGGTGAGAGAACGGGGCCACTCCAGCAGGGGAGCTGGGAATTGGATTGGACGGAAGATTGAGAGAATGGAGCCACTCCAGCAGGGGAGCAGGGAATTGGAGTGGACGGAAGGGTGAGTGCAGGGAGCCACTCCAGCAGGGGAGCTGGGAATTGGAGTGGACGGAAGGGTGAGATCTGGGAGCCACTCCAGCAGTGGAGCTGGGAACTGGAGTGGAAGGAAGGGTGAGAGAACGGGGCCACTCCAGCAGGGGAGCTGGGAATTGGAGTGGACGGAAGGGTGAGAGAATGGAGCCACTCCAGCAGGGGAGCTGGGAATTGGAGTGGACAGAAGGGTGAGAGCAGGGAGCCACTCCAGCAGGGGAGCTGGGAATTGGAGTGGACGGAAGGGTGAGAGAACGGGGCCACTCCAGCAGGGGAGCTGGGAATTGGAGTGGACGGAAGGGTGAGAGAATGGAGCCACTCCAGCAGGGGAGCTGGGAATTGGAGTGGACGGAAGGGTGAGTGCAGGGAGCCACTCCAGCAGGGGAGCTGGGAATTGGAGTGGACTGAAGGGTGAGAGGAGGGAGCCACTCCAGCAGGGGAGCTGGGAACTGGAGTGGAAGGAAGGGTGAGAGAACGGGGCCACTCCAGCAGGGGAGCTGGGAATTGGAGTGGACGGAAGGGTGAGAGAATGGAGCCACTCCAGCAGGGGAGCTGGGAATTGGAGTGGACGGAAGGGTGAGAGCAGGGAGCCACTCCAGCAGGGGAGCTGGGAATTGGAGTGGACGGAAGGGTGAGAGCAGGGAGCAACTCCAGCAGCGGAGCTGGGAATTGGAGTGGACGGAAGGGTGAGTGCAGGGAGCCACTCCAGCAGGGGAGCTGGGAATTGGAGTGGACGGAAGGGTGAGAGCTTGGAGCCACTCCAGCAGGGGAGCTGGGAATTGGAGTGGACAGAAGGGTGAGAGCAGGGAGCCACTCCAGCAGGGTAGCTGGGAATTGGAGTGGACGGAAGGGTGAGAGCTGGGAGCCACTCCAGCAGGGGAGCTGGGAACAGGAGTGGAAGGAAGGTTGAGAGAACGGGGCCACTCCAGCAGGGGAGCTGGGAATTGGAGTGGACGGAAGGGTGAGAGAATGGAGCCACTCCAGCAGGGGAGCTGGGAATTGGAGTGGACGGAAGGGTGAGAGCAGGGAGCCACTCCAGCAGGGGAGCTGGGAATTGGAGTGGACGGAAGGTTGAGAGCAGGGAGCAACTCCAGCAGGGGAGCTGGGAATTGGAGTGGACGGAAGGGTGAGTGCAGGGAGCCATTCCAGCAGGGGAGCTGGGAATTGGAGTGGACGGAAGGGTGAGAGCTGGGAGCCACTCCAGCAGGGGAGCTGGGAATTGGAGTGGAAGGAAGGGTGAGAGCAGGGAGCCACTCCAGCAGGGGAGCTGGGAATTGGAGTGGACGGAAGGGTGAGTGCAGGGAGCCACTCCAGCAGGAGAGCTGGGAACTGGAGTGGAAGGAAGGGTGAGAGCAGGGAGCCACTCCAGCAGGGGAGCTGGGAACTGGAGTGGAAGGAAGGGTGAGAGCAGGGAGCCACTCCAGCAGGGGAGCTGGGAATTGGAGTGGAAGGAAGGGTGAGAGCAGGGAGCCACTCCAGCAGGGGAGCTGGTAATTGGAGTGGAAGGAAGGGTGAGAGAATGGAGCCACTCCAGCAGGGTAGCTGGGAATTGGAGTGGAAGGAAGGGTGAGTGCAGGGAGCCACTCCAGCAGGAGAGCTGGGAACTGGAGTGGAAGGAAGGGTGAGAGCAGGGAGCCACTCCAGCAGGGGAGCTGGGAACTGGAGTGGAAGGAAGGGTGAGAGCAGGGAGCCACTCCAGCAGGGGAGCTGGGAATTGGAGTGGAAGGAAGGGTGAGAGCAGGGAGCCACTCCAGCAGGGGAGCTGGGAATTGGAGTGGAAGGAAGGGTGAGAGCAGGGAGCCACTCCAGCAGGGGAGCTGGTAATTGGAGTGGAAGGAAGGGTGAGAGAATGGAGCCACTCCAGCAGGGTAGCTGGGAATTGGAGTGGAAGGAAGGGTGAGAGCAGGGAGCCACTCCAGCAGGGGAGCTGGTAATTGGAGTGGAAGGAAGGGTGAGAGAATGGAGCCACTCCAGCAGGGTAGCTGGGAATTGGAGTGGAAGGAAGGGTGAGAGCAGGGAGCCACTCAGGCAGTAGCCGGTGAGAACAGTGGTACACCTGTGGACAGGGGCTCACACCAGGCAGATGAACAGCAGGTTCAGACTGAGGACGTAGTATCACACCGAGCATCACCTGTCCCAAGAGCAAGATGGGCAGGAGCAACCGAAAGAAATATCTAGCAGTGTTTGTAAGTTCAAGGACATTCACCTATTGTGGGTGAGGCCACAGGATTTACAGCCTCTCTTACAGTAAGCTTGCAGAGTTTTGATTGCCTGTTGGACACACATTGTCACTCCGTGTAACAGTCTCTGTCGGACACACATTGTCACTCCGTGTAACAGTCTCTTTCGGACACACGTTGTCACTCCGTGTAACAGTCTCTGTCGGACACACGTTGTCACTCCGTGTAACAGTCTCTGTCGGACACACGTTGTCACTCCGTGTAACAGTCTCTGTCGGACAAACGTTGTCACTCCGTGTAACAGTCTCTGTCGGACACACGTTGTCACTCCGTGTAACAGTCTCTGTCGGACAAACGTTGTCACTCTATGTAACAGTCTCTGTCGGATACACGTTGTCACTCCGTGTAACAGTCTCTGTCGGACAAACGTTGTCACTCTATGTAACAGTCTCTTTCGGACACACGTTGTCACTCCGTGTAACAGTCTCTGTCGGACACACGTTGTCACTCCGTGTAACAGTCTCTGTCGGACACACATTGTCACTCCCTGTAACAGTCTCTGTCGGACACACGTTGTCACTCCGTGTAACAGTCTCTGTCGGACAGACATTGTCACTCCGTGTAACAGTCTCTGTCGGACACACATTGTCACTCCGTGTAACAGTCTCTGTCGGACAGACATTGTCACTCCGTGTAACAGTCTCTGTCGGACACACATTGTCACTCCGTGTAACAGTCTCTGTCGGACACACATTGTCACTCCCTGTAACAGTCTCTGTCGGACACACATTGTCACTCCCTGTAACAGTCTCTTTCGGACACACGTTGTCACTCCGTGTAACAGTCTCTGTCGGACAGACATTGTCACTCCGTGTAACAGTCTCTGTCAGACACACATTGTCACTCCATGTAACAGTCTCTGTCAGTTTCTAATCTATGTTTCCTGTAATTTTCCTACAATGGCTCACACCACAATGAACTGGTTTACGTCTCTCAGGAAAATGACACCTCACTGGTCAGTTTTGAACTGCGTGTGGGCTAAAGTGAAGGAGGGGCTGATTGGTGCAGTGAGTGAAGCTGCTGGCTCTGTTTGCCTCAGTTTCCCCCACCACCCCAGACTTGTGCAGTCTAGTAGATTGGTGGGGTGCTCTATATTGCCCCTATTGTGTAGGATCTGGGAACAAGGGAGAGGTGTTGGGGATGTGTGGAGAGTAACATTGGTCTGAATGGATAGTTGAAGGTTAGTACAGACTGAATGGTGTTTTTCTGAGCTCTGTGGCTCTATGACAAATATTGAAGTTTCTGGAGTATGATTTGACCCACAATCTTCAATGCTGGGTTGAGAATCCCACTGACAATGAGCTGTGGGCGTCACAGACAGAGGGCAGAGTGTTAGGAGAGATGTGTGTTCCGTTCCAATTGACAACTTTGCTTTCTTTCCATCCCATTTTCCAGCGACATTTCATGCAGTGCACAGCAGATCACCCCCTTTACCAAGACATCGAGTGCTCCATCTTTGAGTCACGTATCCCCACAACCATGGCCCTGTCAGTGTTGGTGACCATCGAGATGTGCAATGCGTTGAACAGGTGAGTGGTAACTGGGTATGGCCAGGTGCCCGTCAGCACCGGAGTCATGGTGACAAGGCAGTTTCGAGAGATTGTGTGGGATTACGGGGGATAGTGCTAGTGGAGAGAAATACCAGCTTGCATCCACAAGCCACGTGTATACTCACGCACGCGTGCAGAAACGCACACCCTCACACCAAACCTGTGACATCACCCACTGATACACCATTTCCTGGTTAGAGTTAGCTCTGCCCCACCCGGTCTGCAGGGGAAGTTGATACAGAGAAAAGGTGACACGCTGGTTTGGAACTGCCACTACTATGAAACAGCAATGATTCACCCAGTATCCCTCACAAGGGCATTCTGTGACGGGCTCTCAGTCTGGAAGCCCCATTCTATGTCCCTAGTGGACACCTGCTCCTCTGAAGAGGCAGCCTCTGGCTCATGGCCATGGTATCCCATTTCATTGACAGTTTATGGAAGTTTTGCTTCAGGTGTGAGTTGCAGCTGCTCAGGGTGAGAACGAGGGTCCCCACTCCCACCACCACCACAATGGCCCAGCTTCCCACCAGATACTCTCCCCGACCCAGCGAGTAGTGACTGGCCCATCCCGAGCAGCACCACTTATCCAACCACCCCTCCTCACACCTCCCCGTGGAAGGGTCAGCAGTCAAGTCAGACCCTGACCCCAAAAGTGCGACCCTAGTGAGTTCTATTTTTCAGTGAATCTTCCCCCCCCCCCCCCCATCCTGTTGCTGCCCAGGCTCCTGGGGTGCGACCCTAGTGAGTTCTATTTTTCACTGAATCTCTCCCCCCCATCCTGTTGCTGCCCAGGCTCCTGGGGTCCGACCCTAGTGAGTTCTATTTTTCAGTGAATCTCTCCCCCCCCCCCATCCTGTTGCTGCCCAGGCTCCTGGGGTCCGACCCTAGTGAGTTCTATTTTTCAGTGAATCTCCCCCCCCCATCCTGTTGCTGCCCAGGCTCCTGGGGTCCGACCCTAGTGAGTTCTATTTTTCAGTGAATCTTCCCCCCCCCCCATCCTGTTGCTGCCCAGGCTCCTGGGGTGCGACCCTAGTGAGTTCTATTTTTCAGTGAATCTCCCCCCCCCATCCTGTTGCTGCCCAGGCTCCTGGGGTCCGACCCTAGTGAGTTCTATTTTTCAGTGAATCTTCCCCCCCCCCATCCTGTTGCTGCCCAGGCTCCTGGGGTGCGACCCTAGTGAGTTCTATTTTTCAGTGAATCTCCCCCCCCCATCCTGTTGCTGCCCAGGCTCCTGGGGTGCGACCCTAGTGAGTTCTATTTTTCAGTGAATCTTCCCCCCCCCCCATCCTGTTGCTGCCCAGGCTCCTGGGGTGCGACCCTAGTGAGTTCTATTTTTCAGTGAATCTTCCCCCCCCCCCATCCTGTTGCTGCCCAGGCTCCTGGGGTGCGACCCTAGTGAGTTCTATTTTTCAGTGAATCTCCCCCCCCCCCCCATCCTGTTGCTGCCCAGGCTCCTGGGGTGCGACCCTAGTGAGTTCTATTTTTCAGTGAATCTTCCCCCCCCCCATCCTGTTGCTGCCCAGGCTCCTGGGGTGCGACCCTAGTGAGTTCTATTTTTCAGTGAATCTTCCCCCCCCCCATCCTGTTGCTGCCCAGGCTCCTGGGGTGCGACCCTAGTGAGTTCTATTTTTCAGTGAATCTCCCCCCCCCCCCCCATCCTGTTGCTGCCCAGGCTCCTGGGGTGCGACCCTAGTGAGTTCTATTTTTCAGTGAATCTTCCCCCCCCATCCTGTTGCTGCCCAGGCTCCTGGGGTGCGACCCTAGTGAGTTCTATTTTTCAGTGAATCTTCCCCCCCTCATCCTGTTGCTGCCCAGGCTCCTGGGGTCCGACCCTAGTGAGTTCTATTTTTCAGTGAATCTCCCCCCCCACCCCCCATCCTGTTGCTGCCCAGGCTCCTGGGGTCTGACCCTAGTGAGTTCTATTTTTCACTGAATCTCCCCCCCCCCCCCATCCTGTTGCTGCCCAGGCTCCTGGGGTGCGACCCTAGTGAGTTCTATTTTTCACTGAATCTCTCCCCCCCCTCATCCTGTTGCTGCCCAGGCTCCTGGGGTGCGACCCTAGTGAGTTCTATTTTTCAGTGAATCTCCCCCCCCCATCCTGTTGCTGCCCAGGCTCCTGGGGTGCGACCCTAGTGAGTTCTGTTTTTCAGTGAATCTCCCCTCCCCCCCCCATCCTGTTGCTGCCCAGGCTCCTGGGGTCTGACCCTAGTGAGTTCTATTTTTCACTGAATCTCTCCCCCCCCCCCATCCTGTTGCTGCCCAGGCTCCTGGGGTGCGACCCTAGTGAGTTCTATTTTTCAGTGAATCTCCCCCCCACCCCCCCATCCTGTTGCTGCCCAGGCTCCTGGGGTGCGACCCTAGTGAGTTCTATTTTTCAGTGAATCTCTCCCCCCCCCATCCTGTTGCTTGTGTTCTCATGGGTTTCCCAGAGACAACAATCATCCCGATCCAACCAGTGCTTGGTGTGTCTGTCTCCTCTGATTTCTCCACCCTGTTCCATTCATTCCCAAGTATTTGAGATCTTTCACCAGAACATGATCCTTCTGGTGCTGTATACTTCCATCCAGTCCTTCCTCTGCCTCCAGCAGCAGCAGCCAGCCACTCCCCCCCACCCCAGGACCCTCTCCGCGACCCTACTCCCACAGTGAGAAGTGCTGGGCAGGTAGATGAAAAACACAATTCAGCATCACACAGCACACGTTTGGAGATGACAGTGGTGACCTCCCTGGTCATGTGGAATCAGATTCATTATCCCTGACACACTGTATGTTGTGTAATTTGATGCTTTGTAGTAGCAGTACAATGCAGGACTTTAAAATGAAAATACTATAACTTACAATAAATAAATAGTACAAGAGAGAGTTGTTTTAAAACTAAATTAAAACTTTGTGTTTGCTTTGGTCTTTCTAATTCCTGAACTCTCTTTGCTGCCCAGCCTGTCTGAGAACCAGTCCTTACTGAGGATGCCACCGTGGGTGAACGTCTGGCTGCTGGGGACAATCTGTCTGTCCATGTCTCTGCACTTCCTCATCCTCTATGTGGAACCATTGCCTGTGAGTATGGGCACTGAGCTCGGTGCCACAGCTAACACAAGGCTAGCTGTGCACCTTCAGCCAAAAACCACACCCAGACCCTCTACCTCTGTAGTCCTGCAGCCAAGGGGCAGTGTATTAGAGGTCCTGCGTTCTTGCACAGGGTCCACAATTGAAAGTCCATCTGATTTTGATGTCATTAATCCCTTTGTTTTCCTACTTCCATTGAAAATTCCTGCCGCCATTGCCTGTGCTAGCTGTCCCATCGTCAATAACAAAATGTGCAGCTAGTTCCCGTTAAACGTGAAGGAATGAGAACTGATAGTGGAAGCAGTTTATAGGAGCTAGATCAAAATTGCCCAATAGCATTAAAACCAGAAAATACATAGCAGGTCAGTCGGTGTCTGTGGAGAGAGGAGCAGAGATAATGTTTCAGATCAGTGCCGGAAAAGAATGGTAACTGGAGTTCCAAGTGGCTCTGTGGTGATGCTGTTTTTGAGATGCACTAATATTTAGTATGAAATACTTAGCAGAACAACTGAATGTACTTTACAGGTTAGTACATAGAAAAAGAGCAGCATTGCACTGGACAAGCTTCAGCCCATGATGTTGCACTGACCTTGTAACCTACTCCAAGATCAATCTAACCTTTCTCTCCCACGTAACTCAACAATTTTCTTTCATCCATGTGCCTATCTAAGATTCTCTTAATTCTCCCTAATGTATCTACCTCGAACACCACCCCCAGCTGTGCGTTACCAATCTTTGTGTAAAACAAAACCCTACCTCTGACATCCCCCACCATACCTTCCTCCAATCACTTTAAAATGATACCCTCTCATATTAGCCTTTTCCATCCTGGGAAAGGTGCTGGCTGTCCTCGCTGTCTATGCCTCTCATCATCTTTGAAACCTCTATCAAGTCACTTCTCATCTCCCTTCGCTCTAAAGAGAAAAGCCCTAGTTCACTCATTCTCTCCTCATAAGATATGCTCTTCTTTAATCTAGGCAACAACTGGTAAATCATCTCTGCACCCTCCCTAAAGCTTCCCTACGGTTATTACCCTATGTACATATATCTGCGCAGTATAATATATACACACACACACGTGTATATATATATATGGATATAAGTGTATATCTATATATATATATATATATATATATATATATATATATATATATATATATATGTGTGTGTATATATATGGATATGAGTATATATATATATATATAGATATACACACAGGTATATATGTATGTGTGTATATTTCTATTTGCACATTAGTTGTTTGTCTATCTTTATGCAGCTTTCTGTAAATTCTTTTGTATTTCTTTACTTTCCTATAACTGTTTGCAAGGAAGTGAATCTCTGGGTAGTGTATAATGACATTTGCACACTTTGATAATAAATTTACTTTGACTTTGATCGCCTTCCTTTAATGAGATGACAGAAACTGAGCTCGTTATTCCAAGTGTGGTCTAAGTCGAGTTTTATAGAGCTGCAACATCACAACTATTGAACTATCGGTCCTGAGATACCATTGTTGCTGCATGCGATCCTCCCATTAGCCTTGTACTCTGCTTTACCTTCCAAAGTGAAGAACAATAGCGACTCTCTTTTCCAGACTGAACTCTATCTGCCACTTCTCGGCATCCTGTCAATGACTCATTGTAACTTATGGCAGCCTTCTGCACTATTCACAGCACCACCTTCATGTCATCTGCAAACATCCTCTTCCTCATCCAACTCATTTATAAAACTTGACTTAGACCACACTTGCAATATACTGCGTCCATTTCTCCCGGTGTGGCCTTTTATATATTGGTGAGATCCGACGCAGACTGGCAGACCCTTTCATTGAACACCTACGCTCGGTCCGCCAGAGAAAGCAGGATCTCCCAGTGGCCACACATTTTAATTCCACGTCCCATTCCCATTCTGATATGTCTATCCATGGCCTCCTCTACTGTCAAAATGAATCCAAACTCAGGTTGGAGGAACAACACCTTATATACCGGCTGGGTAGCCTCCAACTTGATGGCATGAACATTGACTTCTCTAACTTCTGTTAATGCCCCTCCTCCCCTTCTTACCCCTTCCCTGACATATTTAGTTGTTTGTTTTTTTTTCTCTCTCTCTGCCTGTTCTCCATCTCCCGCTGGTGCTCTCCCCCCCCCCCCCCCCCCCCCCCCCCCACCACTTTCTTTCTCCCGAGGCCTCCCGTCCTATGATCCTTTTCCTTCTCCAGCTCGGTATCACTTTCGCCAATCACCTTTCCAGCTCTTAGCTTCATCCCACCCCCTCCGGTCTTCTCCTATCATTTCGCATTTCCCCCTCCCCCCACTACTTTCAAATCTCTTACTATCTTTCCTTTCAGTTAGTCCTGACGAAGGGTCTCAGCCCGAAACATCAACTGTGCTTCTCCTATAGATGCTGCCTGGCCTGCTGTGTTCCACCAGCATTTTGTGTGTGTTCTTGGAATAATGAGCTCAGTTTCTGTCATCTCATTAAAGGAAGGCAATCAAAGTCAAAGTAAATTTATTATCAAAGTGTGCAAATGTCATTATACACTACCCAGAGATTCACTTCCTTGCAAACAGTTATAGGAAAGTAAAGAAATGCAAAAGAATTTACAGAAAATCACAAAGAGCAAGGGTTCCAGAACAGATCCCTCTGGAACACCACTGGTCACCAACTTCCAGACAGATCACTGTCCACCTACCATCCCCCTCTACCTTCCGTGGGCAAGCCAGTTCTGATTCCATGGCGGGCTCTGTTCCAGACAGATCACTGTCCACCTACCATCCCCCTCTACCTTCCGTGGGCAAGCCGGTTCTGATTCCATGGCGGGCTCTGTTCCAGACAGATCACTATCCACCTACCATCCCCCTCTACCTTCCGTGGGCAAGCCAGTTCTGATTCCATGGCGGGCTCTGTTCCAGACAGATCACTATCCACCTACCATCCCCCTCTACCTTCCGTGGGCAAGCCAGTTCTGATTCCATGGCGGGCTCTGTTCCAGACAGATCACTGTCCACCTACCATCCCCCTCTACCTTCCGTGGGCAAGCCGGTTCTGATTCCATGGCGGGCTCTGTTCCAGACAGATCACTATCCACCTACCATCCCCCTCTACCTTCCGTGGGCAAGCCAGTTCTGATTCCATGGCGGGCTCTGTTCCTGCAAAGTGTTTGTATCTTGGACAGTTCACAAATGCAGCTTCAAACCAAATTCCCACAGGACAGAAGGTGCCCACAGAAGCTGGCACATCCATCCCACTGCTCTCCCAGCCTCTTGTTTGTTTGCAAGGGCTGTCCTTAAGTTGGGTGTAATGAAGCAGGGGACAGCCTGCATGGACACCCTGGTGCTTTATACATAACTCTCGCTGGTAATGGGGTGAAGCAGAGGGTTTATGGCCACTTCCATGGTCAGTTTGCTGAAGGGATTGGGAGTCCGTGGCTAGGGCCAGCGACAAGCTATAAAGACCTCTGAGAGGCAGCCACTGGTTATGGATGTACAGGAGAGACAGCAGCTGGGCCCTAAAGTGACCCATGGGTGGCCAGATGTGAAGTGGGGTGCACCTGGGATGTCGGATCCTCTGGAGATGTAGTGGGCTTAAACTGACAAAACATCTAAGGGGGGGGGGGATGCCCACCTGGTGACCCCTGGGAAGCATCTGCACCCCCTCAGCCCCACCTCAAGATCTCTCTGCCATGATCTGTGTTAAGATCTGCTTGCCAAAGGGATTGAAACGTCTAGTCCTATAAACTACCCCATTTTACCATTTGGCCATTTTACCAATACCCCAGTGACCCAGTCTGCAAGTTTGGCATGCAAAGTCAAGAACTGTTACTTTAGTGATGAAGTCAGTGCCTGTGACTGAAGTAATTTCTCCCTCTGTTTCCTTACAGCTGATCTTCCAAGTGACTGCTCTGACTTGGCCACAGTGGGTGGTGGTCCTGAAGATCTCTCTGCCCGTCATCTTACTGGACGAATCACTCAAATTTGTGTCCCGTAACTACATAGAGGGTAAAGACCCTGTTGCAGTCTGTCCGAGCAATAGTGGGCTTCCAGCATACTTTGGCGACATTTCCTGGCTCTTCGTTTTAGTCTCAGCACCTCTAATCTGCTGGCTTTACTGTCTGCTTTAACCTCCGTGGACTGCTGCAGCGCTGACCAGAAGGAACTGGTTTCTTGATACCAGCTTGCTTTTATTTCTTGTGGGACTTGGTTACACTCTATGTCTGTCCTGAGAGGATGCTTTGGGTCCTATTGAATGTGTTTCTGTTTGTGCGGCGGTATGTCACCGGAAGGGGAGGGCATTCATGGCGAGTTCCAGGCCCAGGATTAGCTGTGGAGCTTGATCTAATGCTATTCCACAGTTGTGTTTATTGCTGGTGTGTTGAATGCTTTCATTTATCCATAGAGCTACACAATAGCTCATTGTAATCAGTCAGTGCAGTTTCCCCCGTTCCCCCATCCTGCTCAAAGCATTCAGTAACTAGCTCATTGGAGGGAATGACTCCACCTGTGCTTCTAGAAGCAAATCAAACTGCCTGAAGCTCCATGAGGCTTGGAGTAAGATGACAACCCACTGGCTCAATCGCCAACCTCTGGGTTTTTCAGATCCAACCCTAACTGGGTTCTGAGGGGCAGGAATGTGTCAAACAGACTCTTTAATTACATCATCAAAAACTCCTTTCTAAGCCCTGAAATGGCACCAGCAATAAAACTCCTACTTGGTTCAAATACACCCCCCCCCCCCCCCTCTTTCACAGGTGAATAACTCCTGTGAGAATTTTGACACGTTGCCAGTGAAGGGTTAGTCGCTGTGTGGGGAAGTGCTGTCTGATCAGGCTACTGTGTTCAGTGATGAAAGCCACAGTACTCTGCCTGTCCTGCACATGAACACTCAGTATTGTCCTGTGATGGAGTCCAGCCCCTGGGCATCACTGAGTAACAAGGTCCACAGATCCTAATGAGTCGACATGACCCAGGAAACAATACTCGAGTAAATCTCTCTCAGCAGATGTGTTCCATTTTCTGGGGCTCCTGTGAGATATCAGAAGGGATAGGGTCTGATTTGGTAATGGTGTTCATTTCATAGCCTGTCCTCCTCTCACTCCAACATTGCCTCTGAATTGGCTTCTGCACTGATTTGCTCATCCTTGGGATTGGCAGAGCTTCCACCCTGGAGGAGTGTGAGGAGTGGAGATACTCGGGGTTGTTCTGTGAGACCGAGGGGAGGGGGTGTGAGGAGTGGAGATACTCGGGGTTGTTCTGTGAGACCGAGGGGAGGAGTGTGAGGAGTGGAGATACTCAGGGTTGTTCTGTGAGACCGAGGGGAGGGGTGTGAGGAGTGGAGATACTCAGGGTTGTTCTGTGAGACCGAGGGGAGGGGTGTGAGGAGTGGAGATACTCGGGGTTGTTCTGTGAGACCGAGGGGAGGGGTGTGAGGAGTGGAGATACTCAGGGTTGTTCTGTGAGACCGAGGGGAGGGGTGTGAGGAGTGGAGATACTCAGGGTTGTTCTGTGAGACCGAGGGGAGGAGTGTGAGGAGTGGAGATACTCAGGGTTGTTCTGTGAGACCGAGGGGAGGAGTGTGAGGAGTGGAGATACTCAGGGTTGTTCTGTGAGACCGAGGGGAGGGGTGTGAGGAGTGGAGATACTCAGGGTTGTTCTGTGAGACCGAGGGGAGGAGTGTGAGGAGTGGAGATACTCAGGGTTGTTCTGTGAGACCGAGGGGAGGGGTGTGAGGAGTGGAGATACTCAGGGTTGTTCTGTGAGACCGAGGGGAGGGGTGTGTGAAGCTTTTGGCCTGGAGGGGTGTGAGGAGTGGAGATACTCAGGGTTGTTCTGTGAGACCGAGGGGAGAGGTGTGTGAAGCAGTTCAGAGGGAGGTGTGAGGAGTGGAGATACTCAGGGTTGTTCTGTGAGACCGAGGGGAGGGGTGTGAGGAGTGGAGATACTCAGGGTTGTTCTGTGAGAGGGGAGGAGTGTGAGGAGTGGAGATACTCAGGGTTGTTCTGTGAGACCGAGGGGAGGGGTGTGAGGAGTGGAGATACTCAGGGTTGTTCTGTGAGACCGAGGGGAGGGTTGTGAGGAGTGGAGATACTCAGGGTTGTTCTGTGAGACCGAGGGGAGGGAGTGTGAGGGAGTGGGAGATACTCAGGGTTGTTCTGTGAGACCGAGGGGAGGGGTTGTGTGAGGAGTGGAGATACTCAGGGTTGTTCTGTGAGACCGAGGGGAGGGGTGTGAGGAGTGGAGATACTCAGGGTTGTTCTGTGAGACCGAGGGGAGGGAGTGTGAGGAGTGGAGATACTCAGGGTTGTTCTGTGAGACCGAGGGGAGGGGTGTGAGGAGTGGAGATACTCAGGGTTGTTCTGTGAGACCGAGGGGAGGGGTGTGAGGAGTGGAGATACTCAGGGTTGTTCTGTGAGACCGAGGGGAGGGAGTGTGAGGAGTGGAGATACTCAGGGTTGTTCTGTGAGACCGAGGGGAGGGGTGTGAGGAGTGGAGATACTCAGGGTTGTTCTGTGAGACCGAGGGGAGGGGTGTGAGGAGTGGAGATACTCAGGGTTGTTCTGTGAGACCGAGGGGAGGGGTGTGAGGAGTGGAGATACTCAGGGTTGTTCTGTGAGACCGAGGGGAGGGGTGTGAAGCTTTTGGCCGTGAGGAGTGGAGATACTCAGGGTTGTTCTGTGAGACCGAGGGGAGGGTGTGAGGAGTGGAGATACTCAGGGTTGTTCTGTGAGACCGAGGGGAGGGGTGTGAGGAGTGGAGATACTCAGGGTTGTTCTGTGAGACCGAGGGGAGGGGTGTGAGGAGTGGAGATACTCAGGGTTGTTCTGTGAGACTGAGGGGAGGGGTGTGTGAAGCTTTTGGCCTGGAGGGGTGTGAGGAGTGGAGATACTCAGGGTTGTTCTGTGAGACCGAGGGGAGGGGTGTGAAGAGTGGAGATACTCAGGGTTGTTCTGTGAGGACCGAGGGGAGGAGTGTGAAGAGTGGAGATACTCAGGGTTGTTCTGTGAGACCGAGGGGAGGGGTGTGAGGAGTGGAGATACTCGGGGTTGTTCTGTGAGACCGAGGGGAGGGGTGTGAGGAGTGGAGATACTCAGGGTTGTTCTGTGAGACCGAGGGGAGGGGTGTGAGGAGTGGAGATACTCGGGGTTGTTCTGTGAGACCGAGGGGAGGGGGTGTGAGGAGTGGAGATACTCAGGGTTGTTCTGTGAGACCGAGGGGAGGGGTGTGAGGAGTGGAGATACTCAGGGTTGTTCTGTGAGACCGAGGGGAGGAGTGTGAGGAGTGGAGATACTCAGGGTTGTTCTGTGAGACCGAGGGGAGGAGTGTGAGGAGTGGAGATACTCAGGGTTGTTCTGTGAGACCGAGGGGAGGGGTGTGAGGAGTGGAGATACTCAGGGTTGTTCTGTGAGACCGAGGGGAGGGGTGTGAGGAGTGGAGATACTCAGGGTTGTTCTGTGAGACCGAGGGGAGGGGTGTGAGGAGTGGAGATACTCAGGGTTGTTCTGTGAGACCGAGGGGAGGGGTGTGAGGAGTGGAGATACTCAGGGTTGTTCTGTGAGACTGAGGGGAGGGGTGTGTGAAGCTTTTGGCCTGGAGGGGTGTGAGGAGTGGAGATACTCAGGGTTGTTCTGTGAGACCGAGGGGAGGGGTGTGAGGAGTGGAGATACTCGGGGTTGTTCTGTGAGACCGAGGGGAGGGGTGTGTGAAGCTTTTGGCCTGGAAGGGTGTGAGGAGTGGAGATACTCAGGGTTGTTCTGTGAGACCGAGGGGAGGGGTGTGTGAAGCTTTTGGCCTGGAAGGGTGTGAGGAGTGGAGATACTCGGGGTTGTTCTGTGAGACCGAGGGGAGGGGTGTATGAAGCACCAGCTGGTTTATTTCCACATGGTAACTGTGAATGATTGGGGTGAGGAACTTTAGAGATCTCAGGCACTGCGGGGGGTGGGGGGGGGGGAGGGGGGCATCCTGTACACAGACTCTGGCCCTTTTCATTCAGAACCTGACAGGAAGTGTCTTTCTGCCAGTGCAGTTGATTCAGGTGCTTTCTGTTTGGAAAAGAACCATAACCAAGAAATCTCTGCTGTAGTCACCTCAGTTGATGTCAATTCCAGCCCCAGCTTTGAACCCTTTCCCCTTGGAATCTCAGTCCTTACTCCTTTGGGGGAGCATTGTGGCCCTGTGCTTTGGTGGGTGATAAATCCCATCCTCTCCTGGCCTCACTACACAGCCCTACACACAAACGGCTGAATCCCACTGCTATTCTGAACAAACTGCTTTACAGTGTTGTTTCATCTGCGCCACACCTGCTGATAACAATCGGTAAAGCAACAGCAGATCGATCCAAGTGAATGGACCCAAGGAGAATATTAATCCATCCCATTTGTTGGATGTTGGCACCACTGGTAGGGTCAACATTGAATGCCTATCCCTCGTTGCCCTTCATAAGGTAAAGGTGATCCAGTTCCTTGGACCACTGTGTGGTAATGGTGCTCCCAGGGTTTAGATCCAGTGATGATGAACAGCCAGTGATGTGTTTCCTAATCAGGCCGATGTGTAGTTAGTGTTTCTAAAATCTGAAGAAGAAGAGGGCATTAATGTTCTCTCCAAGGAGAGCTAACTATTGGAGTGTGGTAACATGGCCTAACAGTGTCAGTGTGTGGTGGATACATAGCAAGGGCTTTCATAACGTGTGTCCCAAGAGCTCATTGTGAGTGGGTGATGGTGTGGGATGCAATGTCCTGAGTGTTGGCCGATTATCTGGAATGATCTGCTTCCAAAGTCAGCAGCACTGTTAGCATCCATTGAGAATGGAAGTGCAGTGTCAGAACTGAAACATTGGTTAACCTCACCTGGAGCTGTTTAACTCAGTCAGGAGCCCACAGGAGCTATCACTGGCTCGTGAGTGTGGGATCAAGGGATGACGAAAGGCATGCTGAGCTGTCCCAGCCTCCTGTTTCCACACAGTTGTGAGTTTGTATCATGTCCTCCCGTACTGAGAGTTTGGTAGAGTCGAAGCGGGCAATGTGTTACTGATGTCACAGTTGGAGAAACAGTCATTGTAATTTTATTACCGACAATTTAACAAATAATGAACTCATCCTGAAGAAGGCTGTGAACCTGTGTTAATTAGTAGTACAGCTGTTATGTAATACACAATATTATTTTTTAAACAAAGACTCTATAAAGGACAGAAACAAAAAGTTTATTTGATGGGTTGAAAAGCCAGGAAGATGAGCGCTGACTGGAGGGCACGTCAGTTCCCTCATGACAGCCTGGCCTGCAGTGTGCTGTCTGGGTATAGGAACTCTGCTTCCTGTACTTTATGCATGGTTCAGACTCTCTCTCTCTCTCAGATATTTCCAAGAATCCCCGCTGTGCTCTCAGCAGTCATTGCAAAATGTGTCTACAGACTAAGACTTTTGATTTTAATCTGATTATCAATTTCCTCACTCCTTTAGTTCCATTAGGCATTTCACCTGGCAGGTTAGAGAATCGAGTCCTTGCGAAGTGTGGAATCATCGGCCTATTTGTGTGAAGGGCTTCACCTTTCGGCAATGAGAAGTTGTGTCTTGCAAAGCAGTATTACCCAGGACAGAGTGAATTGTACCTGTGGTGGAGAGGTGGAAGGTGCTTGACATTGAAAAGCAAAGAGGAAGATAAAAAACAGGATGGTTAGGGTCTTGTTAATTGGTTGCAATTAATCAGAATCAGGTTTAATATCACTGGTATATGTCATGAAATTTGTTGTTTTGCGGCAGCAGTACATTGCAATACATAAAAACTATAAATTACAATTAAAAAATTAAATTACATAAGTAGTGCAAAAAGAGAGGGAAAAACTGGGGTAGTGTTCATGGGGTAATTGTCCATCAGAAATCTGATGTAGAGGGGAAGATGCTGTTTCTGAAATGTTGAGTGTGTATCTTCAGGCTCCTGAACCCTCCTCTTTGATGACAGCAATGAGAAGAGGGCATGTCCTGGGTGATGGGGTCCTTAGTGATGGATGCCACCTTTTTGAGGCATCGCTTCTTGAAGATGTCCCGGATGTTGGGGAGGCTGGTGCCCATGATGGCGCTGGCTGAGTTTACAACTTTCTGCAGCTTTATCTGATCCTGTGCAGTGGCCCCTCCATACCAGATGGTGAGGCCATCAGAGGAGATGGGAATATTGCCCCTCAGCGTGAGGAAGTGTGGAGGAAAGTGAATATGAAATATCTCTGTTTTTCCCCAGTGGAATCACACATGGACCTGTATCTCTCTCCAGGCATCCACAGGGAGTTTTGGAGTTGTAGCTGTAGTCAAATCCTTGAGTGTCAATCTTTTCCTGTAATTTGGAAAGCTTGAGCCCCCATATCTTCATCCCGATAGCATTTTCCACCTCCTGAACCTTCCGCCCAATGTCCAGACTGGACTAGTCACAGAGCAGCGCAGGGGAACTTCATCCAGTTTCTGCTGGGGTTTCATGTAACCGTGCCATCTGGGGTGTCTTGTCAGGTAGGGAAGGTACTTGCATCTCTCACCCCGATCATAGACCCACAGCCAGTTCCCAAAACCAGCATCCAGAAAACTGGCATATCCAACCGCCCACAATTCATCCCTTCCCTGTCTACAAGGAGAGTCCACAGGTACCAGCCTTTTTGATCCTCACCCTGTACCACTCTAGTGGGAACCATAGTGTCAGGGCAGTTGTCTTTAAGCTTCTGGGACTAGTGTCATCTGACCCTGGGCACCTTGGACACCATCCAACCAGTTTGGACTAAACAAATTTACACAAGACCGCAGATGCTGGAATCTGGAGCAACAAGCTACCTGTTGGAAGAACTCGGGGTTGAGCAGCATCTGGGAGTGGGGGAGGAAGGAAGTGTCAACATTTTGGGTTGAATCCCTGCATCAGGGCTGATGCTGAAATGACAACAATCCCTTCTGCACCCCCCGCCCCACCCCACCCCACCCCACAGATGATGCTTGGCCACTGCATTCCTCCAGCAGATTACCTGTTGCTCCAGTTCTGACTAAAACCTGCATTCGCTTTGGCAAACAGTTCCTGGATCCATAGAGGAGAACCTGAGCACATGCTGATACTCCAAATTCCACTCAAGGTGCCCCTACCCTGTGTTCTTCACAGGTACTGGAGAGCCAAGTCCTGAAGGTTAGGAGATTACTTTGTTCCTGTGGGAGGTGGGATTGGCTGCTCCAGTATTGAATGGTCTCCAGAACACATTGCCATCTTGGTCAACAAATCAGCTCAACCAAGGTTCTTGGAAACATCTGTGGGCTAGACTGTCACATCTTGCTCAACTTGGAGAAATATGTGCTATGTTTGGAGTATGTACGATATTCTGTGGAACAATGAGGATGTTTATTTTCTCCCTGTGAATGTCCAGTGTGGTTTAAGATGAGGCTGAACCTAGAATCACATCATTGGTTACTTATTCTTGTTCAAAAATTCTAATTATGTTTGACTTCTGTCACAAGTCAGAGGTTTTTTTTACCATTTGTGTCTTTCCCCTGACCTCCTTCTCTTTCTCCTTGTATTTTTCCCTCCCTCTCCTCACCTTTCCCTCTCTTCCCTTCTCCATCTCCACCTTTTAGCTGCCTTCTCCTTCCCTTTGCTCCCTCTGTCTCTCCTGACCCCGGCTGTGGTTTTGGGCCATGCTGCTAACTTGCATGTGAAGCATTACAAAATGTTGCCAACAATGTCTTCTCATAACAGTGCTATTTTTCTAACAAAATTTAAATTAAACAAAAAAGTTTTTTTTTTTAGAAAAGAAAGATATTTATTGAAGCCTCAACGCTGTAACCTTTGTTATCACTTTGCATGTGTTGCTTATCTAAAATAAAAGACTTTCTTCATCCTGTATGTAAAGCTTGGTTTAGAATACTGTATAAAGTAAATTTTACAAGGTCACTGTACCTCTTTTTACCAACCGCAGTACTCATTTGGACCTTGGGCTACAATATCTATTAGGTACAATAATTCTTTCATTTCCCAGTAAGGATGGGATACATGTTGCAATTTGGTGCTCAAATATGACCTCCTGTTATTGAGATCATGGTTGGCTCTATTCGGTTATTTCTCTCAACAGATTTCAAGGGATCCTCCACACCCTCACACTCTGGGGGGGGGGGGGGCAGGGTCTGGTTTCCCGTGATCATTGTGAGCACTGGTCCTCTTGATTCTGCTCTGATACAACAGGTGACCATCATACCTGGAAACCTGCCCATTCCCAAATGAATCTGTCCTCAATGTAAACTCAGTTATTTAAATCCAGGAGTCTCCTGCTCATTTGGAGCCAGTGAGATCTCAGAAACATTCTTTAAGAGGATACCATATCTCAGAGTTAATACCTGACATGAATTGGACATTGGCTGTTAGTTGAACCTTTTCAAAAGAGCCATAGAGCACAGAAACAGACCCTTCACTCCTAGGAGTTCTTACTGAGCATCAGCATCTCCATCAAAACAGTCCACAAGAGGTTAAAATTCCTTTGAACATTTCAGTGATGTTGGAAATCTGAATATCCAACTTGCATTCACTTTAATGATCAATTCTGAAAAGACCAAATTTCAAATGAATTGTGGAATCAAAGTAAAATAGAGATTCAGTGAGCTGAATAAATTGACAATCACTGGGGACCCAAATCCATCTTCGTTTTCATTTGGACAATGAAGAGAGATACTTTGATCTTTGTAAGTCTGACTGATTCTGTCGTGTTTCCTTTTCCTGTGGTATTTGGGATCTGCTGCCATTGCTGTACTACTGACATCTTCCCACTGATCAATGATGTAATCACTCCCTGCTTTGTGTGGTTTCTAAATGCTGTACTGTCGCAAATTCGGAATTCATCTATTTCCCGCTTGCTAAAGCAAATTACTATAACCCACCCTACAATGATTCAAAAAGTGATGAAGGCAGAAGGTGAATGTTGTTTGGTATGGAACTCCTGAACACTTCTGGCAACCACAGATGTTACTTTCGGATGAGTAATCCATTCCCTCCTCACCTGATCCAAAGCAACATGCTTCTTGTAGGAGGTTTGGAACTGCCGCAGGTAGGAACATATCCAGCTTCCAAAAGGTCATCAGATAGGAAAATTAAAAGCCCCTTGGATACAGAATGTGCTCAGTTTCACCAAATTGGTCTGTTGTGGGATCACAGTTCCCACTGGAAATTCGATGTATTGGCCCTGGACCATGCCGTTCTGTGACATAGTTCAGTGCGTTAGACAAACGTTGGAGTCTGCAGTTGCTGCAAAAATCTGTCCCATGAATGATTCATAAAAATCTACTGAAGGAGGCCATTCACCCCTCCTGTTTGTTTGGATTTCCCCATCTCCAAGCCTGAAGTCCATAGCTGTGTAGGTTACAACTTGGAGACAGCAAACAAGCAAGCCTCTCAGCTCAATGTATCTACACTAATGTCAGTCACCCATCTACCCGAACTCAAGGTCTGTCTTCTTGTATTCCACCAACTTTCCCTCCCAAACTCCCGTGCTATCCTCCTGGACTTTAAAGCAGACGATTAGACAACTAACCCACCAACCCACTCATCTTTGTGTGTGGGGAGGAAACTGGAATGCCCGGGGAGAGACCCACATAGTCGAGGGAGAGCATAATTCTGCACAGATAGTGCAGGATCGAACCTGGGTGGCTGGCGCTGTGAGGCTGTGGCACTACCGCTGTGAACTGTTCTGCACCACCTGCTGGTTCGATTGGCGTCTTTAATGTGCTGAAGGGTTTTGTCTTCACTGCCCCTTTAGGCAGGAAGTTCCAGCTCCCAACCACAGTTTCCGACATTCCCACTAATCCATTCATTCATTCAATGAGGTCAGTGCTTTCCAGCTATTGTATCCTAGGCTGAGGAAGATAGAGAGGCCTGTCCCTGCTCACCCTGACCAGGCCTCCTGTGATTTGTTGCACCTCAATTAACTCTCTATCTCCTTTGTTCAAACAAAACAACATTGTTTCCTCATAACTAAAGTTCTCCCACCCTGGCTATGTCCTTGTGCCTCTCACAGAATGGGCAGTGAGGAAGAAGGCTGTAAGTAATGGGAAGGTGACAACAAGCAGATTGGCTGCGTGTGGAAGTAACAGATCAGGGAAGGCTGTGGAAGGGCGGTGAGAGGGGGGATGTTGGGATGTAATTTCCTTCCCCCGAAGGTCGTGAGACACATGACGTGGTGGTTAAGAAGGCATAAAGGAAGGTTTTGTCCACAAAACATGAGAACAGGAGGTGATGGTGGATCTGTGTAAGAAGGTAGTGCACACTGACTTGTGCACACTGTAGGAAGAATGTGATGATGCCCAAGAGGAGCAGAGAAGATCTATCTGGAATGTATCACACAACACCCGTGGGTGCTTGAGTCTCTGGCCCTGAGAACTCCTGTAACTGCTGCTGGTTCAGTTCTATATTGTGTTTGCCTGTCATTGCACTCCAGAGACTGAAGCTGACAGTGCAACCGTCCCCAGGAGTTGATATCCCTCCCCGTGTCTGCAAATCTCCTCTACTGCCCACACTTCCAAACGTTCCTGTCTGGGCTGATGTACTGCTCATACTGGGGCTGGTATGGTGGTCCAGCTAAAGCCAATAGCTCACAGCTGCAGAGAACTGGGTTCAATCCTGGCCTCAGGCAGTGTCTTTGTGGAGTTTTCTTCCCTGTGACTGAGGAATTCACCTGCGGTGCTTCTCTTTACATAGAACAGTACAGAAATAGGCTCTCCCACCCACTACATCTGTACCAAGCCTGATACTAAATTAAACTAATCCTTTATGCTTCATCCCTTCTTCTCACATCCCAAAAAATGTGCGGGGATCTGGGGGTAAAGTATATAGGTTGTGCCAATGGTAAATGATGGAATTCAAGGGAATGCAGAAAGAATAGGTTTCAGAGAAAGTTAGTGGGGAAATGGACAGGTCTGTGAGGTGGCATTGACTCAGTGGGGCAAATGGCATCCTATAATATGCAGGCATATGAGATATGAACATTAGCCGTTAGCCTCTCTTCGCTCTGGCTCAGTTTAGTCTCATCTCATAAAGAATAAACATGGAGAAATGCCCTTCAGATGAAATCATCTGTACCAACCAAATGCCTTCCTTAGCTAGTCCCATTTTCCCATGTATGGCCGCTATCCCTCTAAATCTTTCCTATCCATGAACCTGTCCACATGTCTTTTAAACATGGTAATTGTATTCATCTCTACTAGCAGTTCATTCTACATCCTTTCCCCTCAATTTGAATGTATATGTCCTAAGTTTAGACTCCCCTACCCTGAGGAAAAGACTGTGACCATTCATTCAATCTATGCCTATCATGATGTTATAAACCTCTAAGGTCACCCCTCAGCTTCTACACAGCTAGGAAAACAGCCCCAGCCTATTTACAATAGATCTCTCCTTAAAACTCAGGCCCTCCAGTCCTGGCAAGATCCCTATGAATCTACTCTCACTTAATCACATCTTTTTCGATAGTGCGATGGCCAAAACCACACGTAATAGTCCAGGTGTGGTCTCACCAACATCTTGTACAGCAGTATTGCGTCAGCAAACATCCGTAGTCAGTGCCCTGTCCAGTGAAGACAAGCATTCCAATTGCCGCCTTCATACCCTAACCCACCAGTGTCACTGCTTTCAGGGAGCTATACACTTTACCCCTAGATCTCTGGTCTGTGTCTCTCCCCAGGGCCCTACCATCCACCGTGCAGGTCCTTCACAAATGCATCACTTCACACTTGTCCCCAAGTTAAATTCCATCTGCCATTCCTTTATCCACTTTCCCACTTCATCAATATCCTGTTTTAACCTCAGGAAATCATCTTCACCTTCCACCACACCACTAATTTTGGTGTCTTCTGCAAACTAATGAATGATTCCACCTGCATTCTCATCCAAACCATTAGCACACAGGACTCTGTGACAGAACACAGGGAGTTGAGAAGGAAGCTGAGGAGCAGAACCTCGAAGGTAGTAAACTCAAGATTGTTGCCTGTGTCGCGCGACAGTGAGGATAGGAATAAAATGAGGAGGCAGATAGATGCGTGGCTGAAGAATTGGAGCAGTGGGCAGGGATTCAGATTTCTGGATCACTGGGGTCTCTACTGGGGCTATTTGGACCTGTACAAAAGGGACAGGTTGCACTTGACCTGTCCCTTGAGGGGGACCAAAATTCTTGTGAGCAGGTTTACTGGAGTTGTTGGGAGTGGTTTAAACTAATATGGCAGGGGGATGGGAACAAGTATGATAGAGCTGAGGATGAGCCAGCAGGTTTACAAGTAGATGATGGGTGTAACATGAATGTAAAGAAGGACAAGCCAACGATTGGGTACAAATGCAGACACAGCAAAGAGTTACCGTAAATTGTACCACAGAGGCAAAATTCAAAAGGACAAAAATGCTTGACTTAATGTGCTGTATTTAAATACGTGTAGCATTCAGAATAAGGTGAATGAACTCGTGGCATTGGTCGGTATGATGTGGGCATCACTGAGTCATGGCTGAAAGAAAGCCATAGTTGGGAGCTTACCATCAAAGGATACACTTTGAACTGAAGGGACAGGCAGGAAGGCATAGGTGGTGGTGTGGCTCTGTTGGTAAGAGATGGAATTACATCAAAACTGGAAAAGGCATGTACTAAGGGTAATGACACAATTGTAATGGGGGAGTCAATATGTAGGGACATTGGGAAAACCAGGTTGGTGTCAGATTGCAAGAGCGGGAATTCATTGAATGCCTACGAGATGGCTTGAGAGGGAGAAGCATAAGTCACATGTATTGTCGCAACGGAATAAAGGGAATCACAGAGGCATGAGAGAGGAGCTTGCCCTGGTGGATTGGAGGAGGATACTGGCAGAGCAGAAATGGCTGAAGATTCTGAGAATAGTTCACAAGGTGCAGGATAGATACGTCCCACAGAGGAAGTTGTTGTCAAATGGCAGGAGTAGGCAACTGTGGCTGACAAAGGAAGATAAGGACTGCATAAAAGCCAAGGATTGTATATAAGATACAAAAGTGAGTGGAAGTTGGATGATTGAGAAGCTTTTAAAACCCAATAAAAGGCAGCTAAAAAAGCTATAAGAAGGTTAAAGATGAAATATGAGGGCAGACTGGCCAATAATATAAAGCAAGATTCTAAAAGTTTTTTTAGTTATATAAAGAATACAAGGGAGATGAAAGTTGATATTGGACCATTGGAAAATGATGCTGGTGAGGTAATAATAGGGGACAAAGAAATGGCAGATGAACTTAGTAGGTACTTTGCATCTGCCTTCACTGTGGAAGACACTAGTAGTGTACGAGAGATTCGTGAGTGTCAGGGAGCAGGAGTGAGCGCCATTACTATTACAAAGGAAAATCACAAACTATTACAAACTCAAAGATGGATAGGTCACCTGGACCAGATGGACTGAGAGAGGTTGCTGAAGAGATAATGGGTGCATTGGTCATGATCTTCCAAGAATCACTTGATTCTGGCATGGTCCTGGAGAACTGGAAGATTGCAAATGTCACTCCACACTTTAAGAAGGAAGGAAGGGAGGCAAAAGAAAGGAAATTACAGGCCAGTTAGCCTAACCTCAGTGGTTGGGAAAGTGTTGGAATCTATTATTAAGGATGAGGTTTTGAGGTACTTGCAGACTAAGGGCTATGGGTTTACCCTCGGTAATTTCTCAGGTAAGGACATGTTCGGTACAGCTTTGTGGGCCAAAGAGCCTGTATTGTGCTCTTCTATGTTTCTATGTATTTGGAGACTAATGATAAAATAAGTCAAAGTCAGCATGGTTTCTGTCAAGGGAAGATCTTGCCTGACAAACCTGTTGGAATTCTTTGAAGAAATAACAAGCAGGATAGATAAAGGCAAATCAGTGTACTTGGATTTTCAGAAGGCCTTTGACAAAGTGCCACACATGAGGCTGCTTAACAATCTTCCAGCCCATGGTATTACAGGGAAGATTCTTGCATGAATAAAGCACTGGCTGATTGGCAGGAGGCAAAACGTAGGAATAAAGGCAGCTTTTCCAGTTGG
This sequence comes from Hemitrygon akajei, assembly GCF_048418815.1. Lineage (NCBI taxonomy): Eukaryota > Metazoa > Chordata > Chondrichthyes > Myliobatiformes > Dasyatidae > Hemitrygon > Hemitrygon akajei. Next base: position 51,766,915 of record NC_133131.1, read on the forward strand.
CTGCCAGTGACAGTGGTGTTCCACAGGGGTCTGTGTTGGGGACTGATCCTTTCTGCATTATAGGCCAATAATTTGGATGACCTTGTTGCAAAGTTTGCAGATGATATGAAGATAGGTGGAGGGCCAGGAATCTTTGAGGAAATAGAGAGAACTTAGACAGACTAGGAGAATGGGCAAAGAAATGTCAGCTGGAATGCACTTCCATGTTGGGAAGTGTATGGTCATGCCTTTGAAAGAAGAAATTAAAAGGTTTGTCTATTTTCTAAATGGAGTAAAATACAAAAAAACTGAGAAGCAAAGGGACTTGGAAGTCTTTGTGCAGGATTTCCTGAAGGTTAATTTACAGGTTGAGTCTATGGTGATGAAGGCAATTCATTTCAAGGATGTAATGTTGAGTCTTTATAAAGCACTGGTGAGGCCTCACTTGGAGCCTTGTGAACAGCTGTGGGCCCTTAGTCTTAGAAAGGATGTGCCGAAACTGGAGAGGGGTCAAATAAGGTTGACAAAAATGATTCCAGGATTGAATGGCTTGTCATATGAAGAACATTTGATGGTTCTGAGCCTGTATTCGAGGGACTTCAAAAGATGAGGGGGTGACCTTTTCAAAACCTATCGAATGGTGAAAAGCTTTTGTAGAGTGGATGTGGAGATGATCCCTATGATGGGAGAGTCTAAGACCAGAGGACACAACCTCAGAATAGAGGGGTACCCTTTTAGAATGCAGTTAAGGAGAAATATCTTTAGCCAGAGAGTGATGAATCTGTGGAATTCTTTGCCACAGGTAGCTGTACAGGCCAAGTCTATTTATATTTAAGGAAGAGGTTGATAGATTCTTGATTTGTCAGGGCACGAAGTGATACGGGGAGAAGACAGCAGGTTGGGACTGAGAGAAAAATTGGATCAGCCATAACGAAATGGGTGGGTGCAGACTCGATGGGAAAAATGGCCTAATCCTGCTCCTATATCTTATGGTCCTGTATTGTGTACAGTTGTGTGGAGGGAAGGATAGAGAGAGTGAAGTGATTGATGGTGGATTTGTCTAGGAGAGGTGAGCAGACTGAGCCTGTACTCTCTACAACTGAGAAGAATGAAAGGCAAACTCCTGGAAAGCTGGATGATGAAACCCCAGACTGGGGTATCTGAAACCAGAATATGGGGTCATACATTCAGGGTGTTGATGAAAAATAGAGTAGGTAGTGAATCTTTAGAGTTCCCCCTCTAAGAGGCTCAGTCACTGTGTATTTTCAAGGCTGAAATCAATAGATTTGGCAATGTTGAGGGTGGTAATGGATGTCAAGTCCAAGTCACTTTTTATTGTCATTTCAACCATAACTGCTGGTACAGTACACAGTAAAAATGAGACAACGTTTTTTCAGGACCATGGTGTTACATGACACAGTACAAAAACTAGACTGAACTACATAAAAAACAACACAGAAAAAAACTACACTAGACTACAGACCTACCCAGGACTGCATAAAGTGCACAAAACAGTGCAGGCATTATAATAAATAATAAACAAGACAATAGGCACAGTAGAGGGCAGTAAGTTGGTGTCAGTCCAGGCTCTGGGGGTATTGAGGACCTCTGATGGCTTGGGGGAAGAAACTATTACATAGTCTGGTCGTGAAAGCCCGAATGCTTCAGAGCCTTTTCCCAGACGGCAGGAGGGAGAAGAGTTTGTATGAAGGGTGCATGGGGTCCTTCATAATACTGTTAGCTTTGTGGATGCAGCGTGTAGTGTAAATGTCCGTGATGGCGGGAAGAGAGACCCCGAGGATCTTCTCAGCTGACCTCACTATCCGCTGCAGGGTCTTGTGATCCGAGATGGTGCAATTCTCGAACCAAGCAGTGATGCAGCTGCTCAGGATGCTCTCAATACAACCCCTGTAGGATGTGATGAGGATGGGGGGGGGGGGGGGGGTGGGAGATGGACTTTCCTCAGCCTTCGCAGAAAGTAGAGACGCTGCTGGGCTTTCTTTGCTATGGAGCTGGTGTTGAGGGATCAGGTGAGATTCTCCGCCAGGTGAACACAAGAAATTTGGTGCTCTTAATGATCTCTACCGAGGAGCCATCGATGTTCAGCAGGGAGTGGTTGCTCCGTGCCCTCCTGAAGTCAACAACCATCACTTTTGTTTTGCTCACATTCAGAGACAGGTTGTTGGCTCTGCACCAGTCCGTTAGCCACTGCACCTCCTCTCTGTATGCTGACTCATCATTACTGCTGATGAGACCCACCACGGTCGTGTCATCGGCGAACTTGATGATGTGGTTTGAGCTGTGTGTTGCAGCACAGTCGTGGGTCAGCAGAGTGAACAACAGTGGACTGAGCGCACAGCCCTGGGGGTCCCTGTGCTCAGTGTGATGGTGTTGGAGATGCTGCTCCCAATCCAGACTGACTGAGATCTCCCAGTCAGGAAGTCTAGGATCCAGTTGCAGAGGGAGGTGCTCAGGCCCAGTAGGCTCAGCTTTCCAATCAGTTTCTGAGGGATGATTGTGTTGAATGCTGAACTGAAGTCTATGAACAGCATCCAAACGTATGTGTCTTTTTTGTCCAGGTGGGTTAGGGCCAGGTGGAGAGTGATAGCAATGGCGTCGTCTGTTGAGCGTTTGGGACAGTACACAAACTGCAGAGGGTCCAGTGAGGGTCTTGATGTGTCTCATGATGAGTCTCTCGAAACACTTCATGATGATAGATGTGAGTGCAATGGGATGGTAGTCATTTAGGTAGGGCACTGAAGACTTCTTTGGCACGGGGACGATGGTGGTGGCCTTGAAGCACAGTGGAATGGTGGCGCTGCTCAGAGATGTTGAAGATGTCAGTGAGAACATCCCCTGAGCACTCTACCAGGGATGTTGTCTGGTCCAGCAGCCTTCCGTGGGTTGACCCTGCACAGGGTTCTTCTCACATTGACCACAGTGAGACACAGCACCTGGTCATTTGTAGGAGGGGTGGACTTCCTCGCCGCCACATCACTTTCCACCTCAAAACGGGTGTAGAAGTTATTCAGCGAATCTGGGAGGGAGGCATCACCTGCACAGTCAGGTGATGTTGTCCTGTAATTGGTGATGTCCTGGATGCCCGTCCACATGCGCTGTGTCGCCGCTGTCCTGGAAGTGGCTGTGGATTCACTGGGCATGTGCACGCTTTGCCCCTCTGATGGCCCGTGACAGTTTGGCCCTTGCTGTTGTTAGGGCTGCCTTGTCACCTGCTCTGAAGGCGGAGTCATGGGACCTCAGCAGCGTACGCACCTCCGCGGTCATCCATGGCTTCTGGTTAGTGCGTGTAGTAATGGTCTTGGACAGAGTAACATCATCAATGCACTTGCTGATGTAGCCGGTCACTGATGCTGTGTGCTCCTCTAAGTTGGTAGAGTCACCATCGGTTGCAGCCAACGTGGGGTGTGTGAAGAGAGGTTTGCAGAGGTAGAAGGTCAGTCGGGATCAAGGAACAGCCCCTCCTGTTTATGTTCCTAATTGTCTTCAGACAAATGGGGGATGGTGGATTTTGTCTTGGTAAGGAATGAGAGCAGACGAGTCAGCCCACGGCTTCTGAAGGACAAGACGGCAGTATAATTTCACAAACCTTGATGTGTTTGCTCCCTGACCCATGAGTAAAGTCAGGAATAGGGAGGTGAATGGTGAGGCTTAACAGGTTGTGATTCTGTGAGAGGACAGAATAGAAGCAGGTATGTGGGTCTTGGTGCTTACTGAGTAAACAGTGTATACGACAGAACTGATACACGGTGCAGCCATGTATCCCAATATCACTTTGGAATGACCTGAACCAAAATTCTGAATCTTGAATTATAAATTGGAATTTTTAATTTGTTGGTTATGGGTTGACCAAAGTTAAGAACGGACCTTTTTAATTCCCTTCTGTCCTGTACTCTTAGTTATCACAATATTAACACAGTATCGTTATCAGCATTTTTTTGCAGACAACGATTTTGAAAATCACCTGCACCTTTTTCCCAGTTGTAAACCAACTCCCCGTCGAAGCTCAAGCACACAAGGTGGTGGAGGAACTCAATGGCTCAGGCTCCCCAACGTAACTGAGTTAGTTCACTTGGCAGCTCCAGATTCTAACCGAGTGCTGGAAGATGCTGTATCAGAGTGCCTTCTCCCTCTCTCATGCAGCATCCTATAGCTCCTGTTGGTAGCATCTTTGCTCCCAGCTCTGATTTCAGCTCAGCACTCCCTCTGCCACCGGCAATGTTGGTAAGGGTTGCGTGTGTGCGTTTGGTTTCCAGGGGCCCCAGACAATTGAGCACGAGTGCCTGCACTGATCCCAGAGTTATGGAATCCAGCTGTGTCGCCCTGCAGGAAATTTGCAGACCGTCTGTGCTGACAGGTCCACACGCGACTCTTCTGTCCTCTTCAGAGTCCCAGACGGCTCCCTAACCACCAAGTTCATTGTCACGGCATACAAGTCCAGCGTATAAATGCCATGACAATTAGCTTCTTGCAGCGCCCGCTCAATACATTCCCAGCGTAACAAATAGAAGTAGCATAAACTTAAATTAACATGAATTATACATAATTTTCATGACAAAATAAACAAAAATATTATAAGAACATTAATGTAAGTCCAAGATAGTGTTGGGGTTTTTCCACGTTGGTTCAAGAGCCTGATGGGAGTGGGGAAGAAGTTGTTGCTGAACTTTCTGGGGTCATCTGGCCCCTCAGTACCTTCTGCCTGATGGCAGAAACAAGAAAAGGGCATGGCCTAGATGTTGTTGCCTTTGATGATGATGACCTTCCTGAGGGTATAGCCTCTTATAGTTCTCCTCGATGGTAGCTAAGCCCTCAGCTCTCTGTTCCTCTGCATTAGACTTACACACCAGGCCATGATGCAACCAGTTTCCCACTGGGCACGTGTGCCAGTGAAGTTAGTTTGCCAGTAAAGGGGAAACCTCTGCCCCTTTGAAAGTGACTCCTGAATTCACCCCTGGAAGGGGCGTTTGCTGTAAGGGCAGGCTTTCAGAGGTCTCCTCTGCCTTACGATCTCCTCCCTCGTATCAGTGCCCCCTGCACTAGGAAGCTGCAGTAAGTGTAGAAACTCCTCTATCCTCTGAGCAATCTAACTCCCACCGCTACCACAGATGTTGGCCATGAGCCCGGTTGCTGAAGGGGTATTATGGTGTGACCCTACAGGGGGTGTAGATGGAGGAGGGTTTAAGTGCTGGCTGTCATTGGTGAGGAAGGGTGAGATCCAGTTTGCTTCATTTGACTGGGGGTTATGTGTGTGTCCTCCTCCTGAGGATACGAGATGAGCCTGACCTGCTCGGGGACTCCCATCCTGAGCCTCTGTGTTGCTTATCAGTGGGTGAGCAGCAGTGGTTACTGGTTTATCAGACCATTCAGCAATGTCACAAGGAATGAAGTTGGCCCTGACAGCAAACCCCACCCCACCTCATTAATGTTTTGCCCATGAATCTCACTCTCTCACTGCAGATGACGTGGGTGGGAACTGTAACTTTCTAAATTGCTCAGCAATAAATGAAGTTGCCATTGGTTACTGTGTAAGAATCGTGAACTTCATCAGTTAAACCTCTACTGCAGCGAGTGAGATCATGAATATTAACAACCTGGAGCCTTCTACTCCCTATCAGAGAAAGTGAACTGCAGACTTAACCGTACAGAAAGAAATAAAGACAGGATTACCATTACCACCCTGCATTCCAACACTCCTGGTTGTCTGTCCAAGAGAATAATTCACTCCCATCCAACTTCTCACCACTCTCCACAGCCCCTTTATTCCAATCCCTCACCACTCTCCACAACCCCTTTATTCCAATCCCTCACCCCTCTTCCCTTTATTCCAATCCCTCACCACTCTCTACAACCCCTTTATTCCAATCCCTCACCACTCTCCACAACCCCTTTATTCCAATCCCTCACCACTCTCCCCTTTATTCCAATCCCTCACCACTCTTCCCTTTATTCCAATCCCTCACCCCTCTCCACAACCCCTTTATTCCAATCCCTCACCCCTCTTCCCTTTATTCCAATCCCTCACCCCTCTCCACAACCCCTTTATTCCAATCCCTCACCCCTCTTCCCTTTATTCCAATCGCTCCCCGCTCCCCCAACTCCTTTATTCCAATCCCTCACCACTCTCCCCTTTATTCCAATCCCTCACCACTCTCCACCACCTCCTTTATTCCAATCCTTCACCACTCTCCACAACCCCTTTATTCCAATCCCTCACCACTCTCCACAACCCCTTTATTCCAATCCCTCACCACTCTCCCCTTTATTCCAATCCCTCACCACTCTCCACAACCCCTTTATTCCAATCCCTCACCCCTTTATTCCTATCCCTCACCACTCCCCCAACCCCTTTATTCCAATCCCTCACCATTCTCCACAACCCCTTTATTCCAATCCCTCACCACTCTCCACAACCCCTTTATTCCAATCCCTCACCACTCTCCCCTTTATTCCAATCACTCACCACTCTCCAAAACCCCTTTATTCCAATCCCTCACCACTCTCCACAACCCCTTTATTCCAATCCCTCACCACTCTCCACAACCCCTTTATTCCAATCCCTCACCACTCTCCACAACCCCTTTATTCCAATCCCTCACCACTCTCCACAACCCCTTTATTCCAATCCCTCACCACTCTCCACAACCCCTTTATTCCAATCCCTCACCACTCTCCACAACCCCTTTATTCCAATCCCTCACCACTCTCCCCTTTATTCCAATCCCTCACCACTCCCCCAACCCCTTTATTCCAATCCCTCACCATTCTCCCCTTTATTCCAATCCCTCACCACTCTCCCCTTTATTCCAATCCCTCACCATTCTCCACAACCCCTTTATTCCAATCCATCACCACTCTCCACAACCCCTTTATTCCAATCCCTCACCACTCCCCCAACCCCTTTATTCCAATCCATCACTATTCTCCACAACCCCTTTATTCCAATCCCTCACGACTCTCCCCTTTATTCCAATCCCTCACCATTCTCCACAACCCCTTTATTCCAATCCCTCACCCCTCGCCCAACCCCTTTATTCCAATCCCTCACCACTCTCCACAACCCCTTTATTCCAATCCCTCACCCCTCCCCCAACCCCTTTATTCCAATCCCTCACCACTCTCCACAACCCCTTTATTCCAATCCCTCACCACTCTCCACAACCCCTTTATTCCAATCCCTCACCACTCTCCACAACCCCTTTATTCCAATCCCTCACCCCTCCCCCAACCCCTTTATTCCAATCCCTCACCACTCTCCACAACCCCTTTATTCCAATCCCTCACCACTCTCCACAACCCCTTTATTCCAATCCCTCACCCCTCCCCCCAACCCCTTTATTCCAATCCCTCACCACTCTCCACAACCCCTTTATTCCAATCCCTCACCCCTCTTCCCTTTATTCCAATCCCTCACCATTCTCCACAACCCCTTTATTCCAATCCCTCACCACTCTCCACAACCCCTTTATTCCAATCCCTCACCACTCTCCCCTTTATTCCAATCCCTCACCACTCTCCCCTTTATTCCAATCCCCCACCACTCTCCACAACCCCTTTATTCCAATCCCTCACCCCTCTTCCCTTTATTCCAATCCCTCACCCCTCTTCCCTTTATTCCAATCCCTCACCACTCTCCCCTTTATTCCAATCCCTCATGACTCTCCACAACCCCTTTATTCCAATCCCTCACCCCTCTTCCCTTTATTCCAATCCCTCACCCCTCTTCCCTTTATTCCAATCCCTCACCACTCTCCCCTTTATTCCAATCCCTCACGACTCTCCACAACCCCTTTATTCCAATCCCTCACCCCTCTTCCCTTTATTCCAATCCCTCACCCCTCTTCCCTTTATTCCAATCACTCACCACTCTCTACAACCCCTTTATTCCAATCCTTCACCCCTCTTCCCTTTATTCCAATCCCTCACCCCTCTTCCCTTTATTACAATCCCTCACCCCTCTTCCCTTTATTCCAATCCCTCACCACTCTCTACAACCCCTTTATTCCAATCCCTCACCACTCTCCACAACCCCTTTATTCCAATCCCTCACCCCTCTTCCCTTTATTCCAATCCCTCACCCCTCTTCCCTTTATTCCAATCACTCACCACTCTCTACAACTCCTTTATTCCAATCCCTCACCACTCTCCCCTTTATTCCAATCCCTCACCACTCTCCACAACCCCTTTATTCCAATCCCTCACCACTCTCCACAACCCCTTTATTCCAATCCCTCACCACTCTCCACAACCCCTTTATTCCAATCCCTCACCACTCTCCACAACCCCTTTATTCCAATCCCTCACCACTCTCCACAACCCCTTTATTCCAATCCCTCACCACTCCCCCAACCCCTTTATTCCAATCCCTCACCATTCTCCACAACCCCTTTATTCCAATCCCTCACCATTCTCCACAACCCCTTTATTCCAATCCCTCACGACTCTCCACAACCCCTTTATTCCAATCCCTCACCCCTCCCCCAACCCCTTTATTCCAATCCCTCACCACTCTCCACAACCCCTTTATTCCAATCCCTCACCCCTCCCCAACCCCTTTATTCCAATCCCTCACCACTCTCCACAACCCCTTTATTCCAATCCCTCACCACTCTCCACAACCCCTTTATTCCAATCCCTCACCACTCTCCACAACCCCTTTATTCCAATCCCTCACCCCCTCCCCCAACCCCTTTATTCCAATCCCTCACCACTCTCCACAACCCCTTTATTCCAATCCCTCACCACTCTCCACAACCCCTTTATTCCAATCCCTCACCCCTCCCCCAACCCCTTTATTCCAATCCCTCACCACTCTCCACAACCCCTTTATTCCAATCCCTCACCCCTCTTCCCTTTATTCCAATCCCTCACCATTCTCCACAACCCCTTTATTCCAATCCCTCACCACTCTCCACAACCCCCTTTATTCCAATCCCTCACCACTCTCCCCTTTATTCCAATCCCTCACCACTCTCCCCTTTATTCCAATCCCCCACCACTCTCCACAACCCCTTTATTCCAATCCCTCACCCCTCTTCCCTTTATTCCAATCCCTCACCCCTCTTCCCTTTATTCCAATCCCTCACCACTCTCCCCTTTATTCCAATCCCTCATGACTCTCCACAACCCCTTTATTCCAATCCCTCACCCCTCTTCCCTTTATTCCAATCCCTCACCCCTCTTCCCTTTATTCCAATCCCTCACCCCTCTTCCCTTTATTCCAATCCCTCACCACTCTCCCCTTTATTCCAATCCCTCACGACTCTCCACAACCCCTTTATTCCAATCCCTCACCCCTCTTCCCTTTATTCCAATCCCTCACCCCTCTTCCCTTTATTCCAATCCCTCACGACTCTCCCCTTTATTCCAATCCCTCACCATTCTCCACAACCCCTTTATTCCAATCCCTCACCCCTCCCCCAACCCCTTTATTCCAATCCCTCACCACTCTCCACAACCCCTTTATTCCAATCCCTCACCCCTCCCCCAACCCCTTTATTCCAATCCCTCACCCCTCTTCCCTTTATTCCAATCCCTCACCCCTCTTCCCTTTATTCCAATCCCTCACCCCTCTTCCCTTTATTCCAATCCCTCACCACTCTCCCCTTTATTCCAATCCCTCACGACTCTCCACAACCCCTTTATTCCAATCCCTCACCCCTCTTCCCTTTATTCCAATCCCTCACCCCTCTTCCCTTTATTCCAATCCCTCACGACTCTCCCCTTTATTCCAATCCCTCACCACTCTCCACAACCCCTTTATTCCAATCCCTCACCACTCTCCCCTTTATTCCAATCCCTCACCACTCTTCCCTTTATTCCAATCCCTCACCCCTCTCCACAACCCCTTTATTCCAATCCCTCACCCCTCTTCCCTTTATTCCAATCCCTCACCCCTCTCCACAACCCCTTTATTCCAATCCCTCACCCCTCTTCCCTTTATTCCAATCGCTCCCCGCTCCCCCAACTCCTTTATTCCAATCCCTCACCACTCTCCCCTTTATTCCAATCCCTCACCACTCTCCACCACTCCTTTATTCCAATCCTTCACCACTCTCCACAACCCCTTTATTCCAATCCCTCACCACTCTCCACAACCCCTTTATTCCAATCCCTCACCACTCTCCCCTTTATTCCAATCCCTCACCACTCTCCACAACCCCTTTATTCCAATCCCTCACCCCTTTATTCCTATCCCTCACCACTCCCCCAACCCCTTTATTCCAATCCCTCACCATTCCTCCACAACCCCTTTATTCCAATCCCTCACCACTCTCCACAACCCCTTTATTCCAATCCCTCACCACTCTCCCCTTTATTCCAATCACTCACCACTCTCCAAAACCCCTTTATTCCAATCCCTCACCACTCTCCACAACCCCTTTATTCCAATCCCTCACCACTCTCCACAACCCCTTTATTCCAATCCCTCACCACTCTCCACAACCCCTTTATTCCAATCCCTCACCACTCTCCACAACCCCTTTATTCCAATCCCTCACCACTCTCCACAACCCCTTTATTCCAATCCCTCACCACTCTCCACAACCCCTTTATTCCAATCCCTCACCACTCCCCCAACCCCTTTATTCCAATCCCTCACCATTCTCCCCTTTATTCCAATCCCTCACCACTCTCCCCTTTATTCCAATCCCTCACCATTCTCCACAACCCCTTTATTCCAATCCATCACCACTCTCCACAACCCCTTTATTCCAATCCCTCACCACTCCCCCAACCCCTTTATTCCAATCCCTCACTATTCTCCACAACCCCTTTATTCCAATCCCTCACGACTCTCCCCTTTATTCCAATCCCTCACCATTCTCCACAACCCCTTTATTCCAATCCCTCACCCCTCGCCCAACCCCTTTATTCCAATCCCTCACCACTCTCCACAACCCCTTTATTCCAATCCCTCACCCCTCCCCCCAACCCCTTTATTCCAATCCCTCACCACTCTCCACAACCCCTTTATTCCAATCCCTCACCACTCTCCACAACCCCTTTATTCCAATCCCTCACCACTCTCCACAACCCCTTTATTCCAATCCCTCACCACTCTCCACAATCCATTTATTCCAATCCCTCACCACTCTCCACAACCCGTTTATTCCAATCCCTCACCCCTCCCCCAACCCCTTTATTCCAATCCCTCACCACTCTCCACAACCCCTTTATTCCAATCCCTCACCCCCTCTTCCCTTTATTCCAATCCCTCACCATTCTCCACAACCCCTTTATTCCAATCCCTCACCACTCTCCACAACCCCTTTATTCCAATCCCTCACCACTCTCCCCTTTATTCCAATCCCTCACCACTCTCCCCTTTATTCCAATCCCCCACCACTCTCCACAACCCCTTTATTCCAATCCCTCACCCCTCTTCCCTTTATTCCAATCCCTCCACCCCTCTTCCCTTTATTCCAATCCCTCACCACTCTCCCCTTTATTCCAATCCCTCATGACTCTCCACAACCCCTTTATTCCAATCCCTCACCCCTCTTCCCTTTATTCCAATCCCTCACCCCTCTTCCCTTTATTCCAATCCCTCACCCCTCTTCCCTTTATTCCAATCCCTCACCCCTCTTCCCTTTATTCCAATCCCTCACCACTCTCCCCTTTATTCCAATCCCTCACGACTCTCCACAACCCCTTTATTCCAATCCCTCACCCTCTTCCCTTTATTCCAATCCCTCACCCCTCTTCCCTTATTCCAATCACTCACCACTCTCTACAACCCCTTTATTCCAATCCTTCACCCCTCTTCCCTTTATCCAATCCCTCACCCCTCTTCCCTTTATTACAATCCCTCACCCCTCTTCCCTTTATTCCAATCCCTCACCACTCTCTACAACCCCTTTATTCCAATCCCTCACCACTCTCCACAACCCCTTTATCCAATCCCTCACCCCTCTTCCCTTTATTCCAATCCCTCACCCCTCTTCCCTTTATTCCAATCACTCACCACTCTCTACAACTCCTTTATTCCAATCCCTCACCACTCTCCCCTTTATTCCAATCCCTCACCACTCTCCACAACCCCTTTATTCCAATCCCTCACCACTCTCCACAACCCCTTTATTCCAATCCCTCACCACTCTCCACAACCCCTTTATTCCAATCCCTCACCACTCTCCACAACCCCTTTATTCCAATCCCTCACCACTCTCCACAACCCCTTTATTCCAATCCCTCACCACTCCCCCCAACCCCTTTATTCCAATCCCTCACCATTCTCCACAACCCCTTTATTCCAATCCCTCACCATTCTCCACAACCCCTTTATTCCAATCCCTCACGACTCTCCACAACCCCTTTATTCCAATCCCTCCCCCCTCCCCCAACCCCTTTATTCCAATCCTCACCACTCTCCACAACCCCTTTATTCCAATCCCTCACCCCTCCCCCAACCCCTTTATTCCAATCCCTCACCACTCTCCACAACCCCTTTATTCCAATCCCTCACCACTCTCCACAACCCCTTTATTCCAATCCCTCACCACTCTCCACAACCCTTTATTCCAATCCCTCACCCCTCCCCCAACCCCTTTATTCCAATCCCTCACCACTCTCCACAACCCCTTTATTCCAATCCCTCACCACTCTCCACAACCCCTTTATTCCAATCCCTCACCCCTCCCCCAACCCCTTTATTCCAATCCCTCACCACTCTCCACAACCCCTTTATTCCAATCCCTCACCCCCTCTTCCCTTTATTCCAATCCCTCACCATTCTCCACAACCCCTTTATTCCAATCCCTCACCACTCTCCACAACCCCTTTATTCCAATCCCTCACCCCTCTTCCCTTTATTCCAATCCCTCACCACTCTCCCCTTTATTCCAATCCCTCATGACTCTCCACAACCCCTTTATTCCAATCCCTCACCCCTCTCCCCTTTATTCCAATCCCTCACCCTCTTCCCTTTATTCCAATCCCTCACCCCTCTTCCCTTTATTCCAATCCCTCACCACTCTCCCCTTTATTCCAATCCCTCACGACTCTCCACAACCCCTTTATTCCAATCCCTCACCCCTCTTCCCTTTATTCCAATCCCTCACCCCTCTTCCCTTTATTCCAATCCCTCACGACTCTCCCCTTTATTCCAATCCCTCACCATTCTCCACAACCCCTTTATTCCAATCCCTCACCCCTCCCCCAACCCCTTTATTCCAATCCCTCACCACTCTCCACAACCCCTTTATTCCAATCCCTCACCCCTCCCCCAACCCCTTTATTCCAATCCCTCACCCCTCTTCCCTTTATTCCAATCCCTCACCACTCTCCCCTTTATTCCAATCCCTCATGACTCTCCACAACCCCTTTATTCCAATCCCTCACCCCTCTCCCCTTTATTCCAATCCCTCACCCCTCTTCCCTTTATTCCAATCCCTCACCCCTCTTCCCTTTATTCCAATCCCTCACCCCCTCTTCCCTTTATTCCAATCCCTCACCACTCTCCACAACCCCTTTATTCCAATCCCTCACCCCTCTTCCCTTTATTCCAATCCCTCACGACTCTCCCTTTATTCCAATCCCTCACCATTCTCCACAACCCCTTTATTCCAATCCCTCACCCCTCTTCCCTTTATTCCAATCCCTCACCCCTCTTCCCTTTATTCCAATCCCTCACCCCTCTTCCCTTTATTCCAATCCCTCACCACTCTCCCCTTTATTCCAATCCCTCACGACTCTCCACAACCCCTTTATTCCAATCCCTCACCCTCTTCCCTTTATTCCAATCCCTCACGACTCTCCCCTTTATTCCAATCCCTCACCATTCTCCACAACCCCTTTATTCCAATCCCTCACCCCTCCCCCAACCCCTTTATTCCAATCCCTCACCACTCTCCACAACCCCTTTATCCAATCCCTCACCCCTCCCCCAACCCCTTTATTCCAATCCCTCACCACTCTCCACAACCCCTTTATTCCAATCCCTCACCACTCTCCACAACCCCTTTATTCCAATCCCTCACCACTCTCCACAACCCCTTTATTTCTATCCCTCACCTCTCCCCCAACCCCTTTATTCCAATCCCTCACCACTCTCCCCTTTATTCCAATCCCTCACCACTCTTCCCTTTATTCCAATCCCTCACCCCTCTCCACAACCCCTTTATTCCAATCCCTCACCCCTCTTCCCTTTATTCCAATCCCTCACCCCTCTCCACAACCCCTTTATTCCAATCCCTCACCCCTCTTCCCTTTATTCCAATCGCTCCCCGCTCCCCCAACTCCTTTATTCCAATCCCTCACCACTCTCCCCTTTATTCCAATCCCTCACCACTCTCCACCACTCCTTTATTCCAATCCTTCACCACTCTCCACAACCCCTTTATTCCAATCCCTCACCACTCTCCACAACCCCTTTATTCCAATCCCTCACCACTCTCCCCCCTTTATTCCAATCCCTCACCACTCTCCACAACCCCTTTATTCCATCCCTCACCCCTTTATTCCTATCCCTCACCACTCCCCCAACCCCCTTTATTCCAATCCCTCACCATTCTCCACAACCCCTTTATTCCAATCCCTCACCACTCTCCACAACCCCTTTATTCCAATCCCTCACCACTCTCCCCTTTATTCCAATCACTCACCACTCTCCAAAACCCCTTTATTCCAATCCCCTCACCACTCTCCACAACCCCTTTATTCCAATCCTCACCACTCTCCACAACCCCTTTATTCCAATCCCTCACCACTCTCCACAACCCCTTTATTCCAATCCCTCACCACTCTCCACAACCCCTTTATTCCAATCCCTCACCACTCTCCACAACCCCTTTATTCCAATCCCTCACCACTCTCCACAACCCCTTTATTCCAATCCCTCAC